>NW_019671916.1:183633-222127 GCF_002708625.1 Rhizopus microsporus ATCC 52813 | reverse complement strand
GATTACAATCGTTTATCTCAATGTCAGTCCTTAAGCAGACATTGTTCTACGACACTGAGAACCACAGTACAGCCTGTCCAATCTGTGACGCAGCGTTTGAATAAATACTCCGGTTTGTTTTTCTATTAGAGAATAATGGGTTGGATTTACTCGCTTATGCATTCAATTAACACTACGTAAGTACTTTGAAAGAATAATAATAATCGTCACTTTTATAATTTTTTTTATTAGTGTTAAAAACACTTATTCCCTAATTACAACCCAAAGGAGTAAGTGTAACATACACACGTGTACAACAAAAAAGTGGTTTTGAATGTAGGGTATGTGAAGATTCAAGAGAACTTGACAACATGGTAAACTCGCTTTGCAATGGGAAGAGAATTCAGGGTTGGCCTAAAACCATACCATAACCCAAGAAGCGCGCTAAACTCTGCTATTATGAACACTAAGTTTGTGATTAAATAAAAATATTATTTGCTCTCTTTTACTCTTTAATGTTATAATCAGTTTACTGACAAAGGAAAAACACCGCATATCGTGCTTGGAATCAACTTATTCTGATGACTATGCTTCACAAATAGATCCTGAATCTATATATCCTCTACGCATCTTCAAAAATTATTGGATCTTCAAACAAGAGACAGTGATTTCCAAGTTTGTTGTCTTTGTCAAGATCAGCCATCAGAATAGCATTCAACATAGACATAGATTCACTCAATAACTACTTTAAGGGCTTGCCTGAACCTGACAGCAACCATCTGGAGAAACACCAATTGGCAGCTAAGCTGGATGATCTGTTGAACAGCGGTAACGGCTACGTATCGCTAGGAAATGTAGTCTCTATGGGGAAATACATATTAATAATCCTTTATCTACACGACGAGCGAAATATGAGAGGATCTAAAATTATAGAGCTATGCACGCTCGCGTAAACAGCTTTATTGACCTGGGAAGTCTGTGGCCATTCTCTGTAGATATCACTGTTGATGGAACAGTTGTTTCAGATTCTTCACTTATTCGATGTTATTTGTTATTATCGTCAGAATGTGGTTTATTGGATTAATGATTAAGAAATAAGATAAAAGATAGTCTATTCGTCCTTGCCAGGTCTTTGCAAGTCCATGGCTTCAGCCATCTTGAAGAAAAGATCCCAGTTTTCAAATGTTTTTTTGAAAAGATCTGAGCTAGGACCTATGGGAGAAAATGAAGTCAGTTATAATCTTTTGGGGGTTATCATATCTTCTTACCATTAGAATAAATAAAGACATCACTCATAGAGTGAACACCTTGATCATGGTCATGAGGAAGGTTACCGCTCCATGGAAGACCAGCTAAGGTTAAAGTGAGTTGTAGCACTCGTCGTGCATATATGCATAATGTCTTACCTCCATTCTTTCCAGCGGCATCATTAGGGTTACCAATGTAATGGCCATTCTTATCTTTAACAGTGGGGTTACGGGGACCCTTGGTGGTAGTTTGCCATGCTTCAAAATGGTCAGGGCCATTAGATGTACCAGCAGCCAATGTGATCTTGGGAGACTAGAAAGGATTATTAGTTGTTGTTTTTTTTTTTCTTTAAAAAGAGATTAGACACTCACAAAGTTATCAGGGAAGCCATCGTTGTTTTTATCAAAGTAGCCAGGGAATCCAGCACGTGCATAAGTACCAATGGAGTTACGCATCTCACCATTACTATTGTGGTTGCGGATATAGTTTTGGTCAATAGTACCCCAGACGTCAAAGGAGTGAGCATGGTCAGCAGTAACAAGAATCAAGGTATCTTCATATTCGCCATTTTTCTATTTCGAATTTGTTAATAGTTCCTCCGATGAATAGAAGAGCATATTTTTACCTTGAGCCATTTGATGGTGTTCTTGATAGTAACATCAAGTTCAATAAGTTCAGCCCAAGCACGAGGAAAATCGAATGTGTGAAGCTGCTTATCAACAGAGGCGGCCTCAGACATCATGAAGAAACCATGATCACCACCACGTTTCTTCAAGACTTCTAAAGCAGCAATCGTCATTTCAGAGAGGCCAGGTTGCTCAGAGCCTAAAGCGTCCTTGCCACTCAAGTCAGGGCGAGCCTTGTTGCCAACAGTGTTGTTGATATACATATTTCTTTCAAACCAACTATAGACGATGTCAAGATTAGTGGTAAGACTTTTTTATAGAGATATTTAATACTTTACACGTCGAGGTTGCCAGTGCGGAAGACACCCAAGAGCTTGTCATTCTTCTTCTTATTGGACAAGAGCTCCTTCTTGTTGAAAACAAGGTTATAGCCAGCCTTCTTGAAGTCCTTGTAATAATCATTGCCATTTAAGGCTTTGGAGCCCTTAAAGTACTCGGCGCCGCCAGTTAACCAGACATCAGGAAGAACTATTGAATGTGAGATCGAGCAACAAAAATGATTTAGGGTACTTACCAGCCTTAGTCCAGTTATGAACACCGTGCAAGAGTTGATCTGTGATTTCAGCAGCAGTATGTCTTTGACGAGTGTGAGAGATGAAGGCAGAGGGAGTAGCATCTTGGCCAAAAGCAGTAGAAACAATACCAATGGCTTTCTTGGGTTGACGACGACGAATCAATTCGGTAATCAATTCAACCTTGGGATCATCGAAGGGATCACTGGAGGAGTCAGCGTAAACACCCAAGGCATTGACGGAACTCTTGTGGCCAGTAGCATAGGAAGAGGCAGAGTTTGCAGAGTCTGTTAAAAGACTGTCGACAGAGTTGGTAATGACGTGACCAAGGTTATCAAAGTCTTCAAATGAAAGCAAGCTATGATATTTACCAGAAGTGTGCTTACGAGCAAGAGCACGAGCAGCGGTGATCATCTAGATGATATCATGGGTTATCAAACATTGGATGACATTGCTTTATATACTTACACCAACATTAGTACCATCAGAAATAAATAAAATAACATTCTTTGCCTTCTTTTTGGGCTTCTTGGGCTATGGTCATTGTTATTAAAACTATACATGGCAAGTAGAAAAAAAAAAGTGTTACCTGGACAACTTCGTATTGTACA
The DNA here is from genome assembly GCF_002708625.1 of Rhizopus microsporus ATCC 52813. Taxonomy (NCBI): domain Eukaryota; kingdom Fungi; phylum Mucoromycota; class Mucoromycetes; order Mucorales; family Rhizopodaceae; genus Rhizopus; species Rhizopus microsporus. The sequence goes on along the minus strand of NW_019671916.1, from coordinate 219,091 downwards.
GTATATGATTTCTTGGGCCCATATTGGACTTTGACCTCATAAGTACCAGGTTCAGTAAGCTTCAATTTTCTCCAAGCACGTGAAGCAACAGCAACTTCAACAGGCTTACGACCATTTTGAAGATCAGAAGCATACTGTGTTTCAATTGAATCAGTCCAATTGAACTTCCAGCTTTCAAGCTTGGGTTCGGACTTGAGCTTGAAGAACTTGTTGAGATCGACCCAATTACCCTTATTCTTGCGGATGGTTGTCTTAAAGTGTTTGTAAGGAGCAGGAGTAGGCTTGGACCTATCCTTGTCGTAGGCATGAAGTTCAACTCTCAAATCAAAGTATGCGCCAGGAAGGAAAGTTGATCTAGTAAGTCATGAGTATATAGCAAATATTAAATGCTCAAGTTAATTTACACATCAGGAGGGAAAATACAAGCATGAGGATCAGGACAAGCACCTAAACGGGGAAATTGACCTTCAGGATCGACGGGCCTTGAGGCAAAAGATTGCTGGTGGTGATTGTGTGCGCCAGCCAAGACAGTAGAGGAAGCAGCAGCTAAAGAAAGAACAGCAACAAGAAGTCCTTTCATGATAAAAGAAAGAAATGGGTTGACAGACAACAAAAGGGGAAAAGCTCCTTTTCTTTATATACATTGACCATCGTTTTTTAGAACGTGAAAGGAATCACGCACAAGGTTTATTAGTCCCTGCATCTTGACCAGCCATTGTGCCATAATCTATCCACGTTGCCTAGCAGCTGTTTGACAATACATGTCATTGGAAAGTTACACTAAAATGGTCATACAATTTATACCTGGTAATTGAAATGGAACCATTTTCCTTTTTCTACTTGTGATACATGGGTGCTTGCCATAGTCACTATACAAAATATATCTACTATATAAAACAGTATGTGTAAGCATATAATGGTTGTATGCAAATAAGGAGACGTGCTTTGTGGTCTATGAGGAGTGAAGGAGCGGACAATAATGGGAATAAAGCTACAGCAGCCGTTTGCACGTGCGCAGACTATAGATTTTTATTTCAATGACTGACTTTGAACCTTTTCTTTTTGTAATCAAGAACATTGTAATCCTGGCATGGCACAAGTTGGTCGATTTACGTGAATATTCGAAAATAATGAGGCATATATTGAAAAGTATCGTAATGAAAAAGTCAAAAACTGATTTACAAGTAAAAGAATGTACTTTCTCCTTTGGATATTTTATCTGATCCATTGTGGGCTCTCTTTGAGAAGGCTTATAAATAATAAATCTTAAAACATTTCAATTAAGAAAATGAATGAAGCTTATTAAACTAGCAACTACAGAAAATAAAAAACAGAAACCAAAGCATTAGACGCTTTGTTCTGTGACTAATCAAATCCTAACTCTATTCAATCAAATAAGGTTTGCAAAGTATGCTTAAGCTGAAAGAGGATATCGAAAAGAAAAAACCTTTTCCAACCCAACTAGTCAGTGATCTTGCCTTATACCACAGCTACTATGTTGATGCCTTCAGCCGATGATCAATACAGCATTTTTATTTCATCCATTTCTCTAGACTTCAAAGCATTGACTTATGGATACCTCTCTTAACTTGCCCAGCTTTTCAAGGTTGATGATACACTTTGGCTATTGACTATCTGATAGCGTCCGTTCTACCGGAAGAGGCAATAGCGTACAGTAAAATTTCATTTTTGAACTCTTCCAACTCAAGCTATGACACTCGTTGTCTTGATATTACGGCTATGCTTGCTGCTTTTATCACTTTTTTAGTGACGTATAGAAACAAAAAGATTAAAATATAGGGTAAAAAGAATTTTATTGATATTTTATATTCTGGCATTATGAGGCTTCTTTAAACTGCTGCTAGTAGTGTTTTCTGGGTTTGCGTATACGGTTGAAAATACGTCCTAGTCTTCGAAGAGGTTGTCGTTTTCGCAATAGATTCTCTCCAATGTCAAAGCCATCCGAGAATGCAGGTTCAGCACCTTCGTCAATACCCCCAACAGCAGGAGGATTTGGACCACTACCAACAGAAACAAAAGGAGCTACTTCATCACTGAATGGAGAATCAAAAGAACTTTGACCATCTTGAGGAGCAGGAGCAGCAAAGCCAATAGCTACAAGAGAAGCACAAATAGTAAGAGTAACAAGCTTGATTTGCATTTGAGTAAAAAAATATAAATCCAAACAACTGTTGTGTCCTTTTTTTGCGTAAAATATTGCTCTTCTTTTATATTAATCAGATTCATGTAGACACTGCTATATGACTATTTATTATTGGCTATAAGAACATTTGGTTAAATGAATGTCTCTGTTTTTCTTTGTTTGTTGACCACTTTTTCATAAATGCATAAAATACAGGCTGCATATTAGCTGCACGTACAACTGATCATGAGTCAACTTTTCTCCACACATTAATTTGCTTGAACTGACAAAGACAGCTATAACGTAAGAAAGAAAAACACATGTAAATGCATGCTCTTGGGTACGTGGATCCAAACTTGTTGGTATGCATTTAATTGAATAAACATAACCTTTATTTAATGATACACAAATAAGCGCAAGAATAAAAAAGATCAGTTGTCCGTTAGGAATTAATATAAAAAAAAAAAAACTTCTCTGGATTCAAGAGTAGTGAAAGAGTATTCATAAGAAATAACAGTGGAGCTTTTACAGCCCCAGGCATAAGCAGTCGTCGGCGTATATTAAGGCTGTTAATAGCACGGTTCATCGAGAGTGGTTATGCGAGCTATTTAATGCCTGGCCTAGGCTTGCTATCAAACAGTCAGCCTAATCGCCAGTGTAGAAACGCGTGTATATGAATGCTGTCGCTGTTTTTAATAATCATGGTGCCAAAAAGGAAATGAAGAAGTCACCAACATCGTTGCCATATCTTCTTATACTTATCTCCCTTCGTGTCCTGTGGCCGTCTTCAATAATATACTGATAGCATTGCTGCTTCTGTTCGCATCATTGGCTGTTTCCTTGATAGCCTTTTCTCTGAATTTTCAAAAGTTTGGATAAATTTGAGCGTTACACAGCAAACGTATCACAGCTTGTGTTTAGAGGAAAGGGAGGGGGAGATGATACCGTTAAAAAAAACGAAAGTGACCTGGCGGTGTTATCGTAAGTGAACAATTAACACTATGTATTTACAGTATATGTTAGACTAGAGTGTCGAAAAGAGTGGATTATGGCACAAGCCATATTGTACGCTTTGTAAAAAGACATGGCCGTCTTAACATCATGATTCAATTAGAGGATATGGCGGACAATCCTTCATCATTGGAAGGTATAATAGACAATAGATGTCATATCAAGCACGATTTTCCCTTGTGAGCTTCATGTTTTTAATGTAAGCCGATTTCCGGATATTTTTAAATATATTTTGTTGTTCTTCAAAATCAATTTTTATTGTCCATGTATATACACTTTTTTCATTAGTAATTCGCACATATTACAAGATCAATAACAATTAACGCTTTAGTTGACTTTCTATGTCCTCTTTACTATTTAAAAGACAACGTGTAATAATACATAAAATGAGCTTGATATTTTTGAGTATAAAATAAATGTGGTCAATGCTTTTTATAAATGAAACACTGTTAGAGACTTTGTTTAAAAAGTCTGATATTGACTTCTTTTTCTTTTCTTCTTTGGACCAAAAAGTAAGAGCAGCTATTCCCCAGCTAGCCCTAACATATATTATATTTTTCACTCTTGTAAAAAAAACTGACGTGTAGTATTATAGATTGCCCATCGAAACTAATCCGGCGTTGGCTGGGAGTAGTTTGGTGCTTACCAAACTTTGGTCCTACACACTCCTTCAACCCCTTCCGCTCCTTTGGTTTTGGTCTCTTGCTTTCTCTTGTTCTCTTTTTTCTTTCTTTTCTTGCTCTTTCCGGGGCGGTTATCGCCAACCCAACCCAGGATACACTTCGGGTAAGATATTAATAACCTCTTTTACATGTTTACTCACCCTTCTTATTTCTCTTTTTCTCTTATGAATTTTCTTCTTTATAATGTAAGTATTTAATATCATTATAATAATTGATGTACTAATCATTTCTTTATCCATTCTTTTACTTCTTGTGGGCTCTCTTTTATCATTATTTGTTATCTCTTATTATTTTTTGTTGTTTGAAATTATCTTTTTTTTATCAGTGTGCGAATAGAGTGTACTACTATCAATTGTCTACTGACATTTTCTGATCAACTAAGCTTAGATTAATAGTCTGTGATCTCATGACAAATAATATTCGTTTCTTTATTTATTTAAAGCAATTCAAACTGTAGGAGATAAAGAAATTTTTATAGACCAATCGTTCATTTAGAGTAACTAAATAAATAAGCTGTATATAGACATGCTTGCACCTGAATAAACAAGAATTCCATATAAAGCAACCCGTTTCATTATATTGAAGTTCAGAAATACACAGTAAGGACTTTTCCTTTTCTTTTTCACTTCTTTTCTATTTCATAATACATGGCCTTTGAGAATTGGCAATTGGGACTAATTGGATTAGTATCTGGACTGATTTTGGCCTTGATTTTATTCACATTGTATTTTTGCTTCAGACGACATCAATTGTCAAAAGCCAGAAAGGCTGCTATGCGCGAAATGATCAATATTGACGAAATCTTAGCTTTAGAGAGCGTACTCGGGAAAGAACCAGATCACACGACACAATTACCTCAATTATCAGATGAGCAGCCAGTTGATGAGGTACAAACAGCACTATCACCTTCCCAGCAACAAAGACAAAGAAAACAACTACCTCCGCTTGAGCAAGAAGAACCAAAAAGGGAGCCTAGAAGAGAGTTTTCATTATCCCCCGTGCCAGATCATGAGAACACCATTCAGTCAATGACGCCGCTGTCTAATATATCCCGTTCGAGCATTCACAGTCATCGAATGTCTGCAACAGTGCAAGCTGGAATTGCTCAGACGTGGAGAGGACCAACCCCACCATGGACAATGAATAAGGGCTAAAAATAGATATTCTTCCTTGGATTTATGCTTTCTGGACTGGTTCTAATTGCTATCCCGAGATCAAATATCAATAAAATCTGAACATATAATAATATTTCCTTATAACTGGATTCACTTTTCTTCTTCTTCTTCATTTCCATTCATTATGTCCGCACCATTCTACCTAGCGGATATTGGCGAAGTAATTATGGAATGGCATCGCGTTAACGATCGCGGGGGTGTTGGCCAAAGACCTGTTTATAGAGTCGAATGTGGTGACTGCTCTACGGTCCTAAGTGATCGCTGTATGCGTGTAAATAGGAAAATAATTAACTGACATATGTTGACATTTGATTTAAAAATAAATTCTATAGGCTGCTTTATTATCCGATAAAAAAACAGTGATCTATTCGACTGATATGCAGCCTACCACGTAAGAAGATACGGTTGATAGCAGATCAAATATTGAACAAACATTAGTGTAGGATACATCTACGGAGACTATTCTGCGCCTTGCTGTGGATGTAGATTGCGTGACATAGCTTGTATAACTTGGTAAAAAGATGTCTTGTTACGGTAATCAGTAGCTAACAATATCATATAGTGGCAAAGAACTTGGGTATAATATTACCTTTCCATGCACAGAGTGTCTATCTTCGGAAAACAATAGCCATTATTGGATGTTCCGAGAGTGTAATGTCACATCGAAACAGATTTTATTTGAAGGTAACATAAAATACTATTAAAAGTAAGCAAACTCACAAAGTATTTATAAAATAAGCGGCGTATGATTTACATATTCCTCTGCCTTGGGCCTTTGTCTGTTCTCCAAGCAATTGTGGAGGCGAGAATTTCATTGGTGACTATATAGAAGCAGCCAAACGATCTTGCGAATTATCTGTTATTCTGCCATCTTTTGTCCCTCTGTGTATTCGGAATCCTCGGATGATGTATATTGAGGGTCAAACAAGAGACAGTATAAAGTATGATTGCGTAAACATCGAGTATATGCGATAAATAAATAAAGCAAACGTTGTGTTAAAATGGACGTGCAGGTTCCCAATATTCAGCTGTCGGTTGTGGAGAGATGCATAAAGCTTCCATCATTTGTTGTTCGGATTTCTTAAAAAACTCCCAACTGCTTCTTTCTGTCTGATTGAACATGTAACCTCGCTTGAGAATTTGAACACATCGAAACATGTAGGCTCTAGATATATTGATCTCTTCAGCACTCAGATAAGTATATACACCATTTTTTGTCAGTTCATCATCATTCATATCCAAGCATGCATTTCTTCTATGTATTTCCCATGCACACATCAAGATTCCTAAATTCACGTTGCATGTATCCAAGGCATTGCATAGATATTCTAATAGGCGAACAACTATCCGGGCAGACTTGAAGCATACTTGATGAGCATGTAGCTTAAGGATATTGTAATTTACTTGGGATGATGAGTGTTCAGTAGGTGCATAGTCTAGTAATGAGTCTGTCTGTGATCTACTTCCCTGTAGGCTGGGCAAATAAGGTTCATACAGTCCTATATGTGACTGATAGAATAAAACAGCTAAACAAACTGAATGAATGCTGCATTGACTACAGTTGTCCAATCTTCGCTTAAACTCCAGATCGTCCAAGTCTTCGTTAAATACCGACATAGGCAAGCGATAGTCTGGATCGACTTTTTGAAAATAGAGTTGTTTCAGCCCTTCTTCGGTTTTCATGATTAACGAAACAGGTATATTATCATCTACCCCGTGTCGAACACGTCTATAATAAGGAGACATCACCTTTCCTATCAGGTTCAGACAGTGTCTTTCCGCAATAGATCGAGCAATAGCTGGAGGCTCATCTGGCAATACAGTGGCGTCATACTCTACAGAATATTCGTATTTTTCCATATTGTCTTGCTTCCTATTTCCTATGTTGCGACCTGATTTTATTTCGACTGGCATACCTCGCTTATTATTGATGTATTGGAGCACTGTGATAACATATTGTAGAGCGACTCCTTGCCTTTTAAACGTAATATATTCTCCTTTATCGCATAAACTAGGGTCCTTGTATGTCGTTTCGGCTAATATCTGCCGTATTCGCATAGCCATTTCCAAATACATTTTAGCCTCTTGAGGGTATAATAGGTTTGCTTTATAAGTAGCCAAAAAGGTAAAAGTCATCATTGTCTCCAGGCTAATCTCATCAAATTTAGCTTCGATTAATTCCCTTGCTTTATCGTAAAATCTTTCCCCAAGGATTATCCGTTCTTGACTAGCAAATAGCTTGATGATGTGCCTGCATCTCTCACTTAGCACAGTTGCACAAAGAGCGTAAACTACCGGCGATAATTTATCCGTACTTTTGATAAACATTTTAAAAAAGGTATGTTGGTGAAAGACGACTCGGCGTAAGAACTGACATGAAAAATAAATGCGCATCAGCTGTGGGATGATATTCTGTAGCGGATAATTATGACTGCGTGATGCATAGGTTATTGTAGCTAATTGCCCTTGTTTGTTCATTTCTATGCATTTCAAAACGGCAAGAAAGGCTCCAGTCCGAAGCTTGCTTGGAAGTTTCTGTCGTTGGATAAACTCGATATGATCATTTAATATGGTTTGCGTTGTCAATGAAAAGTGCTCTGCTGCAATTGTTTGGATAGACTGTAGTAGTCCAGCATATGTTTTGATATCTGTATGAATTGATATAGATCCGTTGTTGATAGTGAGTCGCCAATTGACATCATCTTTTGTGTCGTTAGTGCTCTTGTTATTGTTGTCTTTAATCCTAGCTCTTTGCCTGATGGCACAAAGATGATGTTCCATGTTTGTCAATACATCTCTAAGAGCATCTACTTCAAGTTGTAATTGATAATAATTGACATCTCGAATATGATCAGCACTTGGAACAGCTACAGGCTGTAAATAATGACATTTGGTCCCAAGCTTTTGACATCTAAGCTACTGCATAAGTTCCCCATTTTACAGTTTGCAGTAATTCATTTATACCTCTCGCAAGGTAATTCCCCTGTACACTTCTTTTTTCTTTCTCTACAGCCTTTTATATACATGTTAGTTATAGGCATACATACACGATATACACAATACCTTCACAGGGTGTCTTTTTGCCTCTTTTGTTCATTAACAAAAAAAGAAGTGTTGCCAGTGCCAAACGGCGGTACTCAAAAAACTCACAGCGGTTTTGTGACACTCTAGCTTGCCACACCCAAATTATGGGTTTGTAAAGCTCCCAACAGAGTTGTCTGATGGTATTTTGAAGAATATAAGCAGGAACATCTTAATTAGCTTCAATTATTCTTGCTTTCTTTTCGAGCCCTTGGCGTTGTCAAGTTGATTTTGCTTCACTTTTCTTTTGAATAGAGCTCAGAACTACTCAATTGAGTTTAGCTCAGGGGGAATATGGATATACAATCATCTGAATCCCTCAATAGTAAAAATTTATGCAAAGAGAGATTATATTAACGCATATCAATAAGAATAAGCGAAATAAAGGACAGTTCTGTCGAATGTTTAGAAGATAGTATTGCATTTTCAGCAGAAGGCTCCACTAGTGTTATATTGATCATAATGGCGCGAATAGCACTTAGACATATTATTATTGAACTTGTTCTTCACTGTTTCTTTCACACACAGTGCTTAATGGATGGGTTGAACAAATTTCCAAGAAGTTATGAAAAGAGCGATCGTCACAATGTAACATTCATAGAGAGTTTATGCAACTTTAATGTAAAAATGGTCAATGAGCGAAGTTTAAATCTTGACGAATCAATTTTAACACTTTGTGCCAATAGTTTTTAAATAGGCGACTATGGTTTTTATAGTTATTGACTTCTTTTCTTTCACCTAAATTCATAATGCAAGGAATCTCTGACGAAAATTTGAGGACACCACGCTTAATGTTACGAACATATAAAGCAAGTGACCATGATCAAATAGACCATCTATTCTATAGCACTTACTTTGTCTTGGTACCCGAAGGGGTCAAGAGTAAGTTAAAGTCACCGCTGTTCTGGGTAATCTGGTTTGGCTTCTACTCTTACCTAATGGCTATCGTACCTATCCTTCTTGCGGACCTCAGCGTACCCAGCTGGGCTTCTACGGCATTAAAGGTCTTTTTGACTATTTCTTGGTTTCTCGTTTCCTTTGCAGGTGTTTTTGTATTCACTGACCGTTTTGAAGCAGTTGATCAAGTAGAGCAGGCTCGTATGAATGATTTGAGTGACCCAGAGATTTATTACTTGAATTGGGTAAAAGAAGAAATCGAATTGGAAGAAGAATCCATTTCGACAAGTGATGGTAAAAGACGAGTAACATTTGATAAGGACGCCAAGCCTGCCACGGAGATAAAAAGAAGTCAGAAACCAGTCGAAGAACAAACTCCTTCTCACTTTTGGGTACTCACTTTGGACAATAAGCCATGTGGTATGATTGGTTTAGCGCATTATAGAGAGAGATTATATTCCAACAGGCCTACCCAACCACCAGCATGGAAATTGATGTCCGCAGCTGTTCTTCGTAGATATCGTTTACCAGTGCCTGAATACTTGAACGACCTTTACAACAAGATGCCACCAAGCATCTTTACAGAGCCACATGAGGAAAAGGTGGCTACTCTTCAACGGTTGGCTATCAGAAATGAGTTTCAAGGAAGTGGACTGTCCACACTTTTGATTGACAGGGCCATGGTATTCGCTCATGAAAAGGGATTAGAGCGTGTAGAAGCTGTTACGAATGAACTGCAAACAAAGGCTGCAGAAATATTACGTGTCAAGCATGGATTTACATTAATCAAGAAGCAAAAGAAGGGCTGGTTTGGTCAATATGAAAAAACTTGGTCTTGTAACGTAAATGATTGGATGGAGAGCCATCGTAAAGAAGCTCAGACGTTTATGCCAAATGAGCAATAGAATGAAAGAAATAGAAATAAAAAAAAACAAGCTTTTAGAAATGTCATTGCTTGACGATGGCTTGAGGGTAAAATGGTTTGTGAAGTTGAAGTGATTTCTTGTGAATATATATCCGTCAATAAAGCAAGTCATCGGAAATAAGGTAAACTATGTTTTAGATGAGTTGGCTCATATGAATTTTCAACCGTAGCTTACGTAAGATTAAACTTGGTTACAAGTATTTTTTTTTAATAAAAGTTATCCGATAGGGGCTGTTGATTGAAAAGCAGGTTTATTGCCAGTAAAGGAAGCATAAGGAACAGGATCGCGACAGTCAGAGCAACATGAACAATAAAAGACCTAATTTTGGTAAAACACAAAAACACGAGAAAATTCATATGATGCGAGCGTATGTTGAACGATAATACTCTCAATCACCGCCGTCAACTGTTTCACATGAATTCTGAGCAAAAAGAAGAAAAAAAAGGGTAAAAGATACAAGGAAGACATGATAGAAAATATGCAACAGGCTGAATTACAGATTATCAGCTGTTGAATAATAGTAAAGTGTAACCTTGATGGCTGGAGGGTTAGAAATGCCAACGATTCTGAATGGCATGCTTATTAACTTAATATCGTCTTTCTACGTGTATATTGAAGAATGTTACACTCTTTGACATATAGTCAATATACTTCGTACATAAGCCAAGATATTATTATTAAGCCCATAATCCTTATTCATAGCATCTATAATCTATTGTAATTGACAACAGTCATATCTAAGACAACTCATAAAATGCTGACAACCCTTATTCTTGCACATAAAAAGTCAGTTTCTTTTTTGTCATGAATCTCTTCCTTATTCTATTCATAAATGACCACAAAAGGCCTAATTCTATCTAGTCATATTCTTGTACCTCCACGGTAAGACTACGTATCCATCGATAATATCACACTTGGCCAACTCCTGCCCTGATAAAGTACGTGAAAAGAGACTGTGGGATACAAATTGATGAGAATTAAATTCACTTTACTTACAGTGGATTCCCTAGTTGGCGTGGTTTGTCGAATCAGCCATTTGTATCCTTTACAGTTTCCAGGTGACCAAGAGCTCATCACTAAGCAGCTATTACAAACATTGGAAGATGTATAGGACCACGGTTAATAATTGAAAGAGCAAGACTCAGTATATTAGACAAAGTGGTGGCATTTGATTTAGGTGTGAAGATGGTCCCATTCCTCCCTGTTTTCAAGTACAACCAAAGTCAACGAAACTCAAAGAAAAAAAAAAAAAGAAAACTTGACTCGGTTATTTTATACTTATCCCACCATATGTCTTTTCATTATATCTGTTCTCTCATATAACTTATAACTGAAAAAGTTAATGTGTTTAATAGCAGGAATATCGCGATTTGAAGTTCGTCTAGAGGCGTATGGAGAGCTCTCTTGTTATTTTAGTTATTTGATAAATCTTGTATAGATTGGTAGGGAGGGTGTGCTATCAGCAGAAGCTGAAGCTAGTTTAGCAGTACCTGTAGAATACTTTCATAGTTTCGCCCAGCATTCTATAAACTGACAAAATATTGTACTCGTGAAGATGATGTGTTCAATAGCTTTTGACAGAAGCAACAAAGCAAAGACATGTATTCATCGTTGGTCTAGAATATACTCACGGTTAAATAGAGTTTTGTTTACTGTCTCCGTTGGCCGCGGCTATGAATGCACCTGTTTATCCGATTTCCGAAAATTAATAACATCTGCAAGTTTAAAAAAAGGGAGCAGCATATAATTTTGATAAATCAGGCCCTTTCTTTTTTTTTGGTTTTAGCACTTGCATCATGTGTAGCATTCGTGTTCAAAAATAATAAAAGCAAGGTGAGGGATAAAAGTAAATACTTGATTATGATGTATAAAAAAAAAAAAGAATTGAGATAACCCATAACAATGAGAAAATCTTGTTATCATTGGTGTTGTCTCTAATGAAAGAAACAGGTTTGCTTACAACCAACGATCATTGTGACTGTTAAAGACCTTAGGTAGTTTAAGATGTGTCCTCTCTTTCCCTTTTTTTAGCTTCTTCTTTCTTGTATTCTTTAAGAATACAATAACAATACCTGACACAAACAAAATGAATAGATCAAAATCATCAAATGAACCAAGTCGACCCGTATTATCCATCAGTACAAGAAATCTTTCAAGAAGGAAAAGATGGTCAGGGCTAATATCAGCCAAAGAAAAAATCAAGTCTGACCTGCAGAGAATATCATCATTTGGACAAACTGAGGAATTTGTCAGTTCTCCCGAAAGTGAATATTCTGTGGCTTCCCAGACACAGCCAGCTCATAGACTGAAATCATCCGATACAATGACATCTCAAGAGAGCAGTAGCACTAACGGTAGTGCGAAAAAGAAGTTTTCTTTTCCTCACTTTCGTAGACATAATGATCTAACAGAAAAATCAACCTACGTACCTGAAGTCCCAGAACCTATCATGCCCCCATTGATCGCATCATCACCCGATGAGGTTTTATCACCTCCACCCTGGGAAGCCGAAGACATAAATAGAAAGAGACACTCATTAAGTGCAGCAAAATTGTATAGTTTTACATATCATGAAGAGGAAGAGGAAGAGGAAGAATTACCTGATACAGAAGAGGATGAAGAGTATCATTCTGATCCAGAGCTATTAAACAACAATAGCAATCTTAGTAGCATTTCATCTGATGTTACACTACATCCGGCCAGTATAGGTAACAGACACTCACTCCGTCGACGCTCAAGTTGCCCTAGTTATGATGCAATCTCCCTTAGCTCATCATCTTCTACTATGGTTGAGAAGGATATACTCTATGTGACGGAACAGCATACTCGTAACATGCTTTTACTTAAGAAGAATAGGCCCGTGGATAAAAAAGTAACCTTTAAACCATGTCAAAAGGTGATTGCACGTGCTGCCGAAGCTGCCGCGAATGGTGATACAGTATCTGGTCCAATATTTTTACCATTCTGTGAAGAAACGCTGAAATACACGTATATTCCTAATGTTTTTGATCCAGACACACGTGAACCTGTTCTTCAATTTACAAATATCAAGCCAAGAGAATATCAGCTTCGACGCAAAATGAATTGGAAGAAAGAAGCCAAAGCTTTGATGACATGGCATGATACCTTACAGATCTTGCTCAATCAACCGTCTGCTATACATTCTAGAATGCAACACATGGTAACCATGATGACAAACAATAGTAACCAAACTAACTCATCTCCTTAGACACCTGAAAAGCGAGAAAAGTATCAATTGACACGTAAATTTATTTTAAGAGAATTCTACACAACTGAAGTCAACTTTTGGAATCAACTGTATTACACAAAAATCGTATGTTTATAAACTTTCATATGAAATTAATAATAGTGGCTAACCTTGTCTATTTTAGGTATTTTATGATGCGCTTGTCAACGCCATTGGAAAAGAAAGTCGATATGCTCAGTTAAATGGCGCGGATGTTTTCGCTAACCTCTTTGATCTCATGAGATTTTCTGCCAAGTTAATTCATCGTTTGCGTCACCTTCAACTTGATAAGCGATCAACGGCTGATTCACCCAAGATCATTTATCCATTTGATGCTATGCCTCCATTAGTAGAGTGTTGTCATGGCGGACAACTGGGAAAAATATTATGCGATATGTCCGAAGATATGGTCGTCTTTTTAAGGAGTGCTATTGATTATAAAGAAAATAGAAAGTTACTACAGAATAAGATGTATGAAAACTATAGACAGGTAATTGTGATATTATGGAATTATAAAGCAGATCACTCATCTGTATACAGAGATTGTACAGTAAAAAAGAAACCAGTCAATTCTCTATGGAGGATTTCTTGATTATTCCTATTCAGCGAGTGGCTAGATATGGACTACTGTTAGCAGGTACTAATAGAAGCATGATGTAGTGATTAACGTACTTATTTTTTGCTCTGTTAGATCTTATTAGACATACTGATCCAAACATTCCAGATTATGCCTACTTAATTAGAGCGCACAGGATCATTACTAGTTTAGCCACTGCAATGAATTCAGTGCAAAAGAAATCAAAATAGCTTTTTGTATATATACACCCTTTCTCTCTCTCTTGTAGTTATATTGTTAACCATAATCATAATCATAATAAATGTATATTGTTTATTTATATAATGCCTCTTGTTTTATTTAATAAATAACGTCTAGTGTTTAATTGTGTGTGTAATGCTACATATGCTTATTTCTATAATCTATAATTTAGCTTTTCTACGCTTTTCTTGTTCTTGCTTGGTCAGTCGAACGAGGCCTTCTTGTGCAGTAGTAACAGCAAGTGTTCCATCCTTTGTAAAAATTCTACCAAACACAACACCACGTCCATTACTCGTTCTAGGACTATGCATGTGATACAATAACCAATCGTCTGCTCTGACTGGTGCATGAAACCACATAGAATGATCCAAGCTAGTAAGCATACCAACTCCACTTGAAGGTACACCATTTGCTGCCACTGTTGTATCAATAAATCCGCTGTCCGAAGCATAAGCAACGACACAGGCGTGAAGTCTCTTATCATCTCCTAATTTTCCTCTTGTTTTGAAATAACGATGCTATAAAAAAGTACGCACAATGAGCAATAATATAATCACTTTATATTCAATCACTTCTTACTCCTTCTGCATTAGGTTTCGTTATAAACTCTTGTCGATAATCTACAGGGGAACTTTCCTCGATTTTTGCCTGTATATATTCACGGTATTTAGGCGAAGAGTCTTCTTGTGCCAACAATTTCTTCAGTCGATCCAAGTCTCTATTTACAACAGTGAGCACATAAACACATGTCTGATAACTTATTACTTACGAAGGAAGGGATTCAGGAGGAGGAACCTTGGGCATTTCTGCCTGATGTGCCAGTTGGAAACTCTTGTCGTCGGGTTTAGCAAAACTGAAGCTACAAACAAAGATGGCTCTTCCCTTTTGGGAGGCAGTAACATATCTTGTCGCATAAGATTTTCCATCACGTAAGCGGTGTACCTGGTAAATGACAGGTACTTCCACATTACCAGCCAAGATAAAATAACTGTGAAGTGACTGCGATATGTCAGAAAAAGTATGTAGATGTATGATTTTTGCTTACATGAATATCAAATTCTTCCGCTACGGTATTAAAGGCTGCTCTTAGGGCTTGAGCCACAATCTATACTAAAATTAAGTCATTGCGCTCATCTTTCCATCTAAACTTTACCTGTCCACCAAAGACACCACGAGCACCAGCAGGTAACCAAAGCTCTTTGCTCATATACAGGTTGCTGTCTATTTCTTGTACTTCTACAGCATTGGCCATACGAATAGCAAAATCAGCATCATCATCTTCACCGTACTTGGCAGATATAATTGGTTTTCTATTATCACCAAAGGAGATGACAGCAGGGAACGTCGAGTTGGGCATAGTTATAAAAAGAGTAGAGTAAAATGTAATTAAAATGTTTGGCGGGGCTTTTATCGTTGACATATTGTGTCACCTTTTCTGATTAATCTGACTAACAGAAAATGGTTTTTCCGGATTGCTTATCTATACAAATTCATTACAATATTCCATCAAGCATACTATGCCATTATCCTATTCTATGATAATATGAATTTATATACTGACGTCAACTCAATCTATTGCTTACAAAACGAAAAGAATGACTTCCCGAAAGGATATTTCATGTCTAAAGTGATTTTTTTTATTGGTAATAGTAGTAGCAGTAGTAGTATACAAAAAGTGTAATAAAGAAATTATTAATATACATTTTAAAGTTCATGGAAGTCAGTTCCAGTTATTGTCTTCTTTACGTATCCAGCACGAATGACAAAGTCACCAAATGGTTCATCAGGTAATCGTTCAGTGGCATATCGCTTAATAATCGGATTGATCTCTTTCAAAATTTCTTCCTCACGTAAACTTTCTTTGTACAACTTGTTCAATCGTTCACCCTTATGACCACCACCCAGATAGACATTATACGTATTAGGAGCTTTACCCACAAATGCAATTTCACCCAAGTAAGGACGAGCACAACCGTTAGGGCAACCAGTCATACGGATAGTGATCGCATCGTCACGGAGACCAGCAGCTTCAATTGCCTTTTCGAGGTGACCAACCAAAGTAGGCAAGTAACGTTCAGATTCAGCCATGGCGAGACCACAAGTAGGTAAAGCAACGCAGGCCATAGCATTCTTACGAAGACCAGTAAATGAGAGATTGTCCATCTTGTACTTGGCCAACAAAGCCTTGGTCTTTTCCAAATCAGCCTCAGGTACATTGGCAATGATCAAGTGTTGGTTAGGTGTCAAGCGGAACTCACCCTTGTGCCATTGAGCTAACTCGCGAAGACCACTCTTGGGTTGGAAGTCGGGCCAGTCCTTGACTTTACCATTCTCGATAAACATACAGAAATGCCACTTGTCACCCACGCCCTTGGTCCAGCCATATCGATCTGCGTTGTCCTTGAATTCGAATGGCGCAGGATCTTGGAACTTGACGCCCATACGAGTCTCGATCTCGTTCTTGATAAAGTCGATACCATACGTGTCAATGGTGTACTTGAAACGAGCATGCTTACGGTTGGTACGGTCACCATAGTCACGTTGAGTTGTCATGACAGCTTCACCACACTTGACAGCCAGCTCAGCAGGAATATAGCCAACCAAGGTAGCAGGACGAGGATACGTCTTTTTGTTGCCATGAGTCATACCCATACCACCACCAATAGTAACATTGTAACCAACCACCTTTTTGTTGTCATCAACAATAGCAATGTAACCCAAATCGTGAGCATAGATATCCACATCATTATTGGGAGGAACAGCAATGACAATCTTGAACTTACGAGGCAAGTAGGTAGGGCCATAGAGAGGCTCAAAATCTTGGACAGCATTACCAGCCACTTGTTCATCAGCCAACCAAATTTCGTGATAGGCCGTTGTCTTGGGTGCTAAATGTTCCATGAGTTCTTGGCCGAATGCTTGCACTTGTTCGTGAACTTCAGGAATCTCGGTGACGGGCGAGATCATGATATTACGATTAACATCACCACAGGCGGCCAGTGTACTGAGAAGAGCATGGTTGATGCCACGGATGGTCGAACGCAAGTTTCTCTTGAGAATACCGTGAAGCTGGAAGGCCTGACGTGTGGTCAACTTGATGGCACCGTTAGCATACTTGTCAGCCAAATCATCCATAACAAGCCATTGAGCAGGCGTGGACACACCACCAGGCATACGGACACGGATCATAAAGCTGAAAGCCTTTTCAAGGCCCATCTTCTTGCGTTCTTCTCTCACATCACGATCATCTTGACCATAGGATCCATGGAACTTGAGCAATTTACCGTTGATTTCACTGATGGCGCCTGTTGATTCGTCCAAAAGATCTTGAGCAATCGTACCACGTAAGTAATTGGAATTGATCTTCATTTGATCGTCTGTCAACTTGGGTTCATCATCTTCAGCACCCACATCCTTGACACCCAACGATTTCCAGAATTCAGGCTGCCATGCAGCAAGACCCGTTTCGTATCCATCAGCATCTTGATCATCACCGAGACCCAAGTCGACAAGACGAGTTGCTCCCAGGGCTTCGAGTTTAGCGTCCAAGAGTTTACCAGGTCGATTGTAAAAGATAGCGTCTTCTTCACGTGGCCAGTAGTGGCTGTCACCCATGCCAAAGACAGCATAATTCAGTTCAGAAAAGTTGATATCGCCAAGGATCAGACCATTAAGAGCTTTCCAGAATTCACGCGAGTTTGAAGGGAATTCACCTTGACCGGCAGTAGAGACAACAAAGACCACGTTGGTTTCACCAGACAGTTCTTGAATATCTGGATAGTCATCCATAGCCATCAACTTTACTTGAAGACCTCTGGATTTGGCACGAGTAGCCAGTTTTTTGGCGACACCTTCAGCGTTACCATTGTCAGAACCAAACAAGACAGTCAAGGGAGGACCATTGGCACCGCTCAGGCCTGAGAGTAACTTGGCATAGTCTTCGCGAGCCTTGCGTTTCAATTCATCATGTCTCTTTTCTACATCCTAAAAAAAAAATAAGTATATTGATTTTCATAAAACTGTATATATATATCTATTTACCTTTTCTAAAGAGCTCACGAGGACTTGTGACATATCAGGATGTTGAGCGACAATTTGTGAAAAGTGGTTTTCGCGTTCCAAGAACTTTTCAAGGTCCTTCTTGATACGTTGAGAGTCAAGAGAGAAAGGTTCCTTGCCTTGAGCTTCCAAAGCAGGGTTCCATCGGTAGAGTGGCCATGATCCGTTGTCAACAGAGACCTTGGTTTCCTTGAGAGTGTAGAGAGGATCATTGACAGCGTCTGCTTGTTGAGGTAGGTAGGCCAAGACGATGGAGGGACCTTGATAGGCATCGGCTTCCATGAGAGCGTGAAGGACACCAGTATAAGATGAGTAGATGGCGACTGAGGCAACATAGACGTTACCAAAGTTCATGGCATAAAGGCCGATATCTTTCTTACGTTGATCACGAGCGACTGAAGAGGAGTAAGGCAAAGTATCAATGATCAGCATGTTGACGTTCTCGCCTTGAGCAATAACATGGTGCACACCTGATTGACCGAGATCGTAAGCCCAAGAGTCAGAACCAATCAGCCAGTTAGACTTGGGGTACAGCAAATCCTTGTTCAGCAAGACATATTCATCCGTGGCAGAAGCAACGACAGCATCAGCAGCCTTTTGAATGGCCTTGACATCATAAGTGGTAGACTTGACAGTCAGAAGCCATTGAGAGAGTGTCTTGACATCGCCCTTGACCTTGTTCTCCTTAACACGTCGTTCAACCGTGTCGATGAAACGAGCGCGTTCCTGAACCTTGCTGAGGATCTTACCATATCCAAACTCGGGAGCAGCTGATTCAGGATGCTGAGCATCAGGAGACCAGACGGATGCACTATGAACAGCATTGGCAATATCCAAACGGTTTTGGAACACTTGATCGAGCAGCTTGACATAGGGTGTTTCCAAGGAAGGCGCACCTACAGCGACAGGAGCTTCGACAGCTGAAGGAGCAGCACCAACCGGTAATTGAGACCAGTCTTGAGGGACAGCAACAAGCTTGGCACCAGACAAAGTAGTAGAGAGGTTATTAAAATCGCCTTGGAACGAGACCACCTTGACCTTGGATGTGCTGATTGCATATTTAGCAGCATCTGACAGATGCTCAAGATCACCAGTAACGGCCACAACACCTGAGGAAGCAAGAGCATGAAGAGCACTAGGAACAGAGACAGTACTTGCGCCTTCAAGGATGATAGCAGCCTTGGCTTGAGAGACCAAAGAAGGCAAGAAAGGACCAGGAATAGAAGAGACACGGACATGGGAGACACCATCGACTGTGTAGACCTGAGCATACTTACCACCAGAAACAGCACGTTGGGCGTACTGAAGAGCAGCTTCTTCTTGACCGACAATTACAAACTGTTCTGTTTCCTCTGGCACGACCTGCAAGGAGCCTGCAACAGCGGGAAGACTAGCTACTACAAACTTCCGTTCAATGTTGGAAGCAAGTGCTTGGAATACTGCTTGTACATGAGCAGGAGAAAAGTCATGATCGCGCACACCGTATTGACCACTGACGATGTCAACCTGATTGTTCTCAGCAGTCTGATAAGCAGCAACAACATCCAAAAACAGAGGACTCCAGCTCGATGCAACATCTTGACAAGGTTCAAGGACAGCCAAACGCTTGACAGAGGCAGGTAAGTAACTGAAGAGGTTCTTATCAGACCAAGGACGGTAGAGCCTGACTTTGAGTACACCTATTTTGGCATCCTTGTCCTGAACACGTAGGACATCCACTGTTTTCTCGACCACGGTAGCACCAGCTCCCATGGCAACCACAACCTGATCTGCGTCAGGATGTCCACTGTACTCAAAGGGTGAATAATGACGACCGGTGAGTGCAGCAAAGTGAACCATAGCTTCCTGTACAGCAGCATAGATATCGACTGGGGTTTCAGCTTGCTTCTGCTTATATTGGAGATAAGCCGTAGCAGGCTGCGATTGAGGTTGATACTGCTGATATGCTTCGATATCTTGAGAATTGATGAGTTCCGAGATGATCGAAGGAGTCACGGTCTGAACAGTAGCATGTTCAGAAGCGATACGCTTCGAGTCAAAGAAGTGCAGGACGGGCGAATGGGTCTTGATAGCAACGACATGCGCGATGATAGCCAGATCATACGCTTCTTGAACAGTCGATGATGACAAGAGAGTCAAGCCACTTTGACGGACAGCCATTACATTTGAGAAATCAGCAAAGGAAGCATGTGTGTTTTCCGCCGAGACGTGAATGACAGTTGATGCATTTGCTTGAGCCAATTGATATAATTGGGGTATAGTAGAGATCAAAGTATGTGAGGACACAAGGGCAGAAGTATGCAGGGATGAGTCAATGATCAATTCATTTTGTCTATAGATTGACAACTTGGGCTTATTCTTCCAAATGGTTTCATTATCACTTGTTTTGATTGATCTGTAGGTATAGATTTGTTCACTAAATGCTTCAGATGCTACAATAGAAGCAGATTCACCGTTCAAGAATTGGTGACTCATATTAATATAATGAAAAAGAAGAAGAGGGGAAGAGTTGATGAAATATAAGAAGAAAAAAAAGAGATGTCAGATATCTTTGATATAAACTTTTGCTTGTAAAGAAACAACCTTGCGAACATTGCGTCTTTAAGCACACAATTTTCTTTATTTTTTATTGGCTCGAGATATAATATTATAATGTCCGATATGACTTTTGACTAATAGAAATCATTGGTTGAATGAGTACTTGTGGTTAAATAACTGATACGATTTTGTTTTTCATCAAAGGAGACTCTTCTATGAGCCATATAGCCGCCATTTCTTAAATCCAATAGGTCCAATAAGGTGTGATATAGGAATTTGAATGCCCATATGTTACCTCTAATCCTACGTATGTCAACTACATATAAACCAGGTAAATTTTCAATCTTGGATAATTCAACCGTAAATTGAACTTGTTCTCCACTATCAATGCCTTGTTCTCCATACATTGTCTCTCCTTTATGTCTATTATTATTATTATTAATATGGTTGTTGTTATGCAAGTTATGATGAAAGAATAATTTTAATGATGTCCTCTTTTGTTGTTGTTGTTGTTGTAGTTGTAATTGTTGTTGTTGTTGACGTGAAGGTCGAATACATTTAATCTTAAAATCATGCACTCTTTTCATAGAAATACCCATAAATGTGAGTGCTTCCTTGATTGTAAATAACACTTCATTAGGTGCTTTGGATGTAAGCGCATCTTGATCTACAGCTCCTCGATGTACTCGGAGTTTAGAATCATTAAAGTCAGCTGCATAGGAACCCAGTGGTTTACCAATGGGCATCGCACGGATAGGGTTGATCGTACTCAATGGTCTCTCGGGTAAGCCTAGTCGCTCGATGGTTGATTTCGTACCTGAAAACCAATGTTATTTTTTTTTTCTTGAATCATGAATACTTATTATTTACTTACTTGGTGTATTCTTTCGTTTGAACCAGTCCTTCAATTTCTGTCCTTTTGATTTCTTTTGAATCGTGGTCTGCTCAGAGACAGAAGGTAAAATATCAAATGCTTGAGGTTTAGGCTGTATGTCACTTATAGTCCTTGGACGAGCTTGAACACTTTGAGATCGTGTTGGTATATTGTTAAATTGTGGTATTTTGACCGAGACATGTCTAGAAATGGCTGAAAAGAATTTTGATTGAAATAAGGTCGTCTTTTGCTGTTCTTCTGGTGTCGATGGGTGGCTCTCTTCTTCTTCCTCTTCCTCTTCCTCTTCTTTTTCTTCTACGATCAGCGAAGGGACATCATCGGTATTGGTAACACAAATGGCCCCATGCTCTTGCACATCCTGTTCCCGAGATTCCGATATGTTTGTCTGTGTGTTGGGTGATACGGAAAGAGTGAACCGAGTGTCCGAAGCCATTTGCTCGAGTTCTTCCATCGATTTATGTAAAAGATCATGATAATCTTGAAGCCAGGGGTGATCCAAGATGTCGTTCATTTGGCAGCGATTTCTTGGATCAGGCACCAACATACGACGAAGTAAGTCTTTTGCATCTTCACTCATGGAAGTGGGTAGTTCAAGTGGAGTACTAATTATATACTTGTACAACAAGTGAATATTCGCGCCTTGAGGATTGTTAGGATCATCATCAAAGGGCAAATAGCCACAAAGCATAGCAAACAAGATGACACCGCATGACCAAATGTCGACTGCAGTGCCAACATAGTGGTTATTATCATCATCGTTTATGACAAGTTCTGGGGCTGCATAACAAGGAGAACCGCATGAAGTAGCCATAAGATCTTGATGTTCAATTTGAAAGCGATTGGCAAAACCAAAGTCTGTGATAAGTATATTTCTATCTTTGCTTAGCAGCAAATTTTCCTAGTAACCTTTTTTAATATGCATATCAACACACAGCCTTTCCCCCCTCCTCTCTCATTATTCACTTTACATTACCAGTTTAAGGTCTCTATGAACAATATGTTTTTGATGCATATAATGAACTCCACTGATCAACTGTGCGAATAGTCTTTTAGCTTCATTTTCTTGTAAATAATGATGCTTTAATATGTAATCAAATAATTCACCACCTAACATCTATAAGTAAGGCATTGTTATTTTCTTTGTTTTTATGTTTACCAAATGCACGTTGTAAGACAATGCCAATGTAGTTTTTTATCTCTAGTACTTCATATAAGCTCACGATAAAAGGATGATGTACGGTCTATTGCTATATGTTAATAATCTTTCTTTTGATCTGTTTAATTTCCAACCTTTAGCACAGATATTTCTCTTTCAAGCTTAGTCTCTAATGATGCGTGTTGGATATGTTCTTTTCTCATTAATTTAATAGCTACCTAAATAGTATAGTGAGCATAATGTAAATAATAAAAAGTGAACTTACATCTTGCTGTGTCTCAATATGAACTCCGGCTTTCACCTTTGCAAACTCTCCTTCTCCTAATGTTTGTAATAGTAGATATGGACCAAAATAAGAAGGATTGTTCTTTTGTTTAGGTTCATATCCATATCGTTTATAGATCGCTTGGTACCATGACTCATCTTTGTTTTCTTTATGTTTCTTCTTTAGTTGTTGTCCAAATTCACCAGGTACAGCCATCACCGAATGAGCCCTCTGATGTGGCCCTACTTTTAGTTCATCTATCATTTTACTATTACTTTAAGAGAAGGAAAGAAGAAGTAAAGAAAAAAAGAATGAAAAAAGAAAAAAAGACGTGCAATATAAAAACGTGATAATGTAACACGAGAAAGGTTCTTTTTTTGACACACTTTTTTATTTTTTTTCGTATGATTTCAATAATCAATAATCAAAAAGAAAGAAGGGGGGGAAACTTATTTCACTCTATACTTATCTAATAGTGCCCTTTGTTCCTCCTATTTGTTGTTGTTATTAGTTTATGTGTCAATAAGCTTATTATTTAATTTACCGCTGAATAGTCTTGATTATTAAATATCAACACTACCTTGGTTGCTTTCTTCTTTGTGGTAGTGAATCCTGTAGTTGAATCAGTAGTCGTATTTTGTGTTTCCTGTCCTGATGGTGGCGATGTTTCTACTGCTGTTGTTGTTGTTGATGGTGGCGCTGCTGCTTGTGGTTGCGGTGGTGGCGATGATGAGGTCGGTGTGGCTGTAGAGATGGTATTCACTTGAGTCGCATCAGACGAAGCTGACGTGTTTGGAACAGGTGGAGTCATGCCTGTTGGTGGCATGGGTGGAGCACCAGGTACGGGCATGGTTCCGTAAGCTGGATATTCTGTTGCAGGATACGGTCTATGGATGGATTTTTTAACACATGTTATACATGATATCATCACTTTCTCTTAACTCACGCTTGTGGATAACCATATGGGTAGCCTCCGGGTGCACCATAATAGTTGGCATAATATTGATTATAGTAATCACCATAAGGTTGACCATAATAGTACTGTGGAGGTGCTGCTGCAACTGTAGCTGTAGCTGGTTTAGCTGGAGCCGCCGTAATGGTTGCTGACGTTGGTGCAGCTGAAGTAGTGATGTTGGAAGTTGTCGTTGTTGTCAAATTAGGATTAGCAGTCGCCTTATGAGCAGCCATTTGTGCTTGAATCTCTTCTAATGTCAGTTCACTATACTGACCTGACCCACCTGTTGACGTTTTTGCCTTTTTACTGTTATTTAAACCAGCTACCTTGAGCTCATGTGCAACGAGATCTTCTTCGGGAATACCTTCCATACCAAATATTTCAATATCTAAATTATCTCTTCCTGGAAGTGCATTAGGGACCCTATAGGAGATGTATTAGTTTTGTTGATGTAGAGTTGTTTGTTTAATTGATACTTTGCTTATAAATCTCGATTTTATGAACTTGCTGTGCATGCACTACCATGCCACCTGCAGTAGCTACATGGAATGAATAACTGTTTGCTATATATATATATATATATATATTATACGTACTCAATTTTTTGCTGCATACTTCACATCTAAAGTGTTTTGCCTAATCTAATGGTTTAACCTAGATTATACAAGAGAATATATATAACCCATGCTTTACTCTTTGATGTGTTACTAGCACTTTGTCGTCCTCAAAGTCTTTTTCACAATACCAACACCAAGGCCTGATTTGCTTTGTCTTTCTCTTTTTGCCCATGTTTCTTTTTCAAAAATAACAAAAAAAAAGTAGAAAAAGAAAACGCGTGCTCTTTTCTTACTCTCTTTCTCTCTAACACCCACTTTCATCCACTCATTAAAAAAACGTGACTTTGAATTATACAGTGGTTCGACTGTCAATTGGACAATTTTTTGTAAACAGTAGTCGGATTTTAGGAATCTTGTTGGTTTTTCGGGCTATCATAGGTTGCCTGGAATCCTTCAAGCATTAATTTTATATTTGTTAATTTTCTTTAGTAGTTCTGTCTTTCAATAGTCCACCACTGATTTCAAGTGGCTATTTTATTTATTTAAAAAAAAAAAATAAAGCTTGGCTAAAAACGCCCCTACAAAAAAAAATTTTAGGAATCTTGTTGCAGGACCAAAAAAAAGAGGGTACTAAAATGAATAAGCTCGCTACTACCTTCAATTGAGCGATTTTTTTGGGCGAGATAAAAGACTTGACATACAACTGTCGTCTTTCAGGAGAAGAGCCTGGAGAAGATTTCATACTGAAAGCTTTCAAGTACAGTAGCACGGTGTCCTATTGAGGATATACTTTTAAATTAGTCTTTTTCCTTTTTGATATATACCATGTAACGTTATTACCTCCCATCAAATGGCCAGATACAGGTGTGTCTTCTGAAAGGAAGAACTTTAGCATCAGGTCAAGTTCATCTTTCGTTAAATCTGCAAGCTTGGTTAAAGTCAGCGAATGTAAAATGGTTGTTTTTGGAGAACAATTGCTCAAGAATTTGTTAAAGCATCAAGCTCAAGCGCTATACAACAATGTGCCACCAGGTGCGCTAAAATTCACTGATGATGACTTTATGGCAATGGTCAACGTTGTATCCACCATTGACGAGGAGAACATGTCCTCAAAAGCTGCTAATCTCTACCCCTTGACTCTGGCGATTAGTATGGGTCCTTTTAAATCTAGCGTCGTTGAAGGCATCGCTGATTTGTAAGTAACACTGTGTGGTAGAGAAAAGAACGCATACAAGTACTAATTTGAAATCCTTGTTCTTCCCTTCATTTATGCTGATTGTAGGTTGGTGAAACTACCGCTTGATCCTATCGCAGACAAGAGCAAGTTGAGCGAAATAGACATACAGACAAGATACTATGATCCGTTGCTGTCGTCCATGGTGGCGGATACAACGAAGGAGTTTGTTTTACGGTGGTCGAACAATCGAACAAGGAGGATACTCTGACTACTGTCACTCGGCCGGACGCCATTGTATCCAGCTTGGTCCAACGCACGTTTAGGAAATCCGCTGGCTTTGGAGAAGTCAAGCTTGGCGATGACAGCACCACCAACCATTCTCTTTGCTTGGACACGCTCAAGCTCGCCGCCTTGTCGCGCAACAGCGCTTTGAAGCATAGCCATCCTGTTCTGACTTTTCAAGTCAATGGTAAGGAGAAAAACGTCATTACGGTGTGTTCCAGATCATAACCATTTTGCAATGCTTTGTAGGATGCCAATTAGTTTTTTATATGACACAAATGGTACATAACCATTTCTTTACTATAACAGAAATTGGCCGCATCACTGTGCCTGGGGCATTATCCTGCCTTCGCTCATTCATTACACTGAAAAGCCTCCGCACATTATTGCTCGTCACCCCTTTTTTTTGGCATTTCTGTTACATACCCTGTAGTTGCATATCCCACCGATACCTTAATCTTTCCTCCCTCTGCAAGTCTTCATATCACAGAGTTACTCTACATGATTGAAAACCCCACTTCAAAGTCTCGTGACTGCAGCGTTCAATACAAGTAAAATTCATGCTGTCAAATGTATTTTTATTACCAAAAGTATTTGGACAAAGTGGCCAAGTCAATTAAAAAATTATAAAACAAGCAATAAAGTTTCCTTTTTCGAGCCCAAATGACAGTGGAACCACTGTATGTTTATAATGTGTGTGTGTGTGTGCTAAATGAAATGTGCTAAAAAAATGATGGTTCTACTAGCATGCTGGAAGATATGCTCTACAGACAGGGCATTCTAATTTAATTCTCATCCACTATGATATCATATAAGTACACACATGTTTATAAATCACTTTTCACTTACCCTCTCTAAGCATTCAGTATGAAATAAGTGATGGCAAGGTGTCATCATGTAGTTTGCTCGAGTCAAGACATTGAGTCCAGAGTGACCATGGTTAGCTACATCCACAGGAAGCATACAGATTGCACAGTCCTTTGGTTGACCTATTTCCTGTTGTACCGTTTCCTCATCTATATTTGTCGTCAAGATAGGATGATAGTCATATGTATCCGGTAAATACTATCACACACAAACCGAGTGATGTTAGACCCACTACTGTTTTTGTATACATCTAAACTTACTCTGGATGGTACAAATAATCTGGGACCAAATGCATCTTGAAGAAGTAAAATCACTACTTGTAAACCCACATAGGCTACAATAGCCCATATCCATGATGATGTTTCATGGCCGATTAGGTTGGTAGGACATCCATAGAAATCTAGCGATATAAACTAAGCTCAAAGCATCAAGACAAATGAGATCACTTACATAATGGTATTGATAACCGAGTGATACTCATGACCAGAATATACGTGTGGCTTAGGGGCCGTCTGCATCCCCTCCAGATGTTCCTAACAATCTGAGGTACCCAAAAGGAATAAAGAAATATGCCAAGTGTTCCTAAAATGACGTTTTGGATGAATGCAGATCTCGTGATGGATTGATAAAATAAGAATAATCCGAGTAGTAAAATGGCATCTACAATCGTTTCATCAACATCTTGTATATAAATATTAAATAAAACTTACATAGCCTATAATAGAGATAGGTTACTTCTCTATAAGGACTCACTTCTTCTGTTGTTGTCGTCGGCGGTCTTCTTATGTTGGCTGTTGGTAATGTATTTTCTGAAGCATCTGTACTTTCTTCCTGTTGTTGTTGTTGTTGCTGTTGCTGTTGTTCGGAGACAGTTGGCCGTATCGATTCCGGTCGCTGTATTCTCCAAACGACAAGTAAATATCGCATACCAAAAATGGAAACTAGAATAAAAGTAAAAAAGGCTGCAGTTGCAAAGGGGATGAACACATTTTCGATCACTACGCCTGTCGTTAGATGAAGTAAGCAAAGATATCCATCCATAACAGCTTGTATGGCAATGGTCCAGTAAGATACATTTGAAACACTCTATAGAAAAAAATTGAGTTTGTACATCTTAAACACACAAAGAAACGTACAGATGGTGTGGGCGTGAATTCCATCTGGTGGATAAGAGCAAATATTTGTATGATGGCAATAGCCGTTGCCATGCCTGCATAGGCAACTGCTTTCCTATAATACTTTTCAATCTTGATTCCTGGCTCTTTATCAATCGACAGCAGCAGTTGACAGTTGGGTGAGTATAGTTCAGCTGATAACAAGGGAGGTGGAGGCTTGACAGTTGATATGCCTTGAGGATCCGCCAATTCTAATATTTTTATGCAACCGATGTTACAAGAGTACAAAAAGATAAGAGAACTAAATTACCTTTTTCGTAATCCAGCAAGTCAGACTGTGTGATCTCTTTGGGAACTGGGTTCAATTGAGCAAACATTTGAAACTGACAGTAAAATGAAGGGGGATAGGCTGATTCATCATTGACCTCCCAATCCCAGTAAGGGCTTCTATCCAACTCTTCTATTTTCTTATCAATTTGTTCAACAAGTACTTTTCTAGTGTCAACAAATGATGCATTTGACTGCAGCATATTCAGCAAGTCTTCTAGCGGAATAGATAACCTATCCCCCAAACAAAGAAAAAATGA
Organism: Rhizopus microsporus ATCC 52813; assembly: GCF_002708625.1. NCBI lineage: Eukaryota > Fungi > Mucoromycota > Mucoromycetes > Mucorales > Rhizopodaceae > Rhizopus > Rhizopus microsporus. Next base: position 190,658 of record NW_019671916.1, on the reverse strand, counting down.
GTCTTTTTTGTAAACAAAAGGGGGGGTATACTTTACCCATTTGGAACAGCCATCAAATATAAGGATCCGTTGTTAAGAAAATGGACACCACCTGTCATTAGCAATACACCCGAATCACTCTTTTCTGCATCCCTTATTCGAATATATCCCTATGATGTATTCATATGTCAGCTACGACATATAATCAAGATGATATCTTACTTCGATATAATTTGCATCCTCAAGTTCTGTACTAAATGATTTCAGTTGAAGAGTAAACGTAGCTGGTCCGTCAAACTTGAACTTGCTGCGAGCCTCATCTATCTCTGTCATATTGGCCGTGTCAGGTATGCTGATATTACGATTTTTCCATTCACCTTGAGAGATATATGAGCTTTAGTTTTAGTAAGATATATTGAAGCATGCATACCCCTAAATATTCCAGTTATGTTGTGATAGTAATGCGAGGAATGGGGGTCATGAACAGACCATAATTTATCAAGTGACGAAGAAACTGACAAGGGTAAAGGCTATCAAATGTATGAGTAGATGCCAATCAAAGCAATTTTCTCTTATACATGAGTAACGTTGACACCAAATGTCATGTTTCCAAGCATTTCTTTTTCATTCTGCAAGTCTTGAATCACTTCTTCCTTGGTTGGTTTTCCTTCTTTCATTAAACCGTCATCAGTAAAGCTGAAGAATAGTAAAGAAAACAGAAATAGTAGCAGATAGAAGCTGGTTCGATTCATTTGTTGGCGTGGTATAAACCTTGATTGTTCATTTTCTTGCTCTCCTCCTCCTTCCATAGTAATACAAAGCAAAAGTAAGGCTCAGTCCAAATGGAAATGATTAGGTCGGCGATTGTAACCGAATCACCGCAATATCTGCTTAAAGAGCCCTGAAAAAAGGCGCGATTGGAATATTTGACTAGGTTATACAATCTGTTACAGGTATTGGGCATCTTGTCTTTTCAAACAATACAAGCAATATAATAATGATGGCTCATATGAAAATGTCTAATAATGTATATAGTCTATGCAAAAGCTTTATCTGTAGCCCAAATGAAGCTCATAGTCACTCATTGCCTTCGCATAATGTATATTACATTATGTGTTGTCAAGGATGTATTTGTGTACTGCAATAATGTAATGAATATAAATCATGATTATGTTCACCCATGAATTATGCCTTTTATTTTTATTCGACTTATAGTATGTAGCCTTTTATCAGTGAGCATTTCAAGTCCATCCAGGGCCGCACGACATACGAAATATTGTAAATGTGTGTCTGTTATGGTTTTGGTTTGAGCTGTTTGATAAGTTTATTCTTGATAGTGGTAAGTTCTTGTCAATAAAGTAGCTCTGTAATAAGGTATTTAATGATAATTAGTTCGGTATGCGACCAGCAGATCTTGTGTAGATCAAATAGAGATAACAATAGAGTTACGATGAAGTATAACTTGACTTCGGAATCAATAAAGAGTTATATAGAGGATACAATAAGGATTTATCGTAACAAGATTGATATAAGAAGCTATAGTTCCAATGAAAGTGAAGTATTCAATAAAAGCGTCGGCTTGCTGCTGTATATATTGGAGTCATTTATACTATATTATTTCTTTTTAGTTTTCTTTTTAAGACGACTTAGTCCTTTGACAACTTAGTCTTTTGAGGCAAATTTCCAAAAATAGTAGTTACAATATGTACTAATATGATGGTAATTGTCAAAGCGATGATACAGGAAATGGACACATGTATGTTGGCTTTAGTTCTTCCTCTTTCATTTTTGTGAAGAATTTATCCATAGAATGCTTTTAAATTTCTACGCTGTCTTTTCAATTTTTCTGTACCGAATACCAGTCAATCTGTCTTTCATTCCAAATATTTTTCCATCTTTCTCCTCATGAGGTGAGATTCATGAAAAAAGCTCCATTGACTTTTTTCCTTTTTGCCTCCTCTTTGGGACACAGCTAAAAAAAAAAAAAAACGCGTGCAATTTTTAGAGATTTAAGCTAAAATGCTTTTTTTCAAAAAAAAAAAAAGAAAAGTGTTATTTTACTTTTATTACGAGCATAGAATGTTCTTTATTAATCGCTTTGTAGCTCTACTACAGTTTATACACTCCAAGAGGCTACCTAACGCCTAAACGACACAACATATGTCTCAAGAGCTATTCATAATTGGTCAAATTATTCGTGACTTCTTTCAGATTTCGGTAGATATAAAAAGATGTAGCCTTTTTGCAGCATTTTGCTCCTTTTTCCTTACTTTTGTTTCTTTTTTACACATTTTGCATGGCTGATACTATATTCGCACGCTGCAACCACTAATTCTCTTAACCGTGGATGGTTTTCCTTTCTTCTCCATCATGCATGTGACATACTTAAGTGTACAGTAGCATGCGCATGTTAGTCTGGGTTTTTTGGAGTGTTTTGACAGACTCTCGTCAACAATGCTCCTTGTGTTGAATAGAGTATCTCCAAGAGAAGACTCCGCAACCAAGTCAACTCTGCTATCCATTATGTGGTAGATCCTTCCAATAGGCTCTGGTAGTACGACCCAAACGGCCGCTATAGGTATAGAGTACAGTCTCCATAGACAGTACAGCAATGCGTTCTATGCCTGGCGAGGTATACGTTGGTTTTTTGTGCTATCAGTCCTTTTGGACACTGGATTGGATCTATTCTCCCTCTTTTACTTTATTCATGTTCTGAATGGTTGGCCCTCTATTCGCGTCTTACAACCTCAAAACCGCTATCTTTTTCTTCTACTCTTCGCATGCGAAATACTTAATTGTAAAGTAGCACGCACAAAAAGTGGGGTGTGTTCGTTGGGCTAGTGAACAATACCCTAGCGTCGAATAGAGCCTTTGGGAACGGCTCCGCAACCAAGTCGTTTCTGCTGTTCATTACGTGGGTAGGCTTATCATCTGGCTCGTCCTGGCAGTACAATTCAAATACCATTGCTGGGCATAGTGTAGTGCGGTTTCATCAGAGGCAGTACAACAGTGCGGTCTATGCTCGGCAAGGTCTAGGTTGAGACCTAGTGCTATGGACTATATTGGGCTCAGGAGTCTACTTTTTCTTTTTTTCCTCCACGATGCTAGAACAGGTTTTCGTCCTGTGGGGGATGGATCCAAGCTATGTTGAATAGTTTTGGTGAACGAAGATTCTAGCTTTTTTTTTTTTTTTTTCTATAAACGAAATAATAAACTTCTTTTATGTGTATATTCTTTTTGAGTTTTTCACATCCACTATTATGTACCAATGCAGACTAAGGTAATGGATGAAGTTTTGTTGTTGTTGTTAGTGCTCACAAAATGTGTAAAAATAAAAGCAATATGATGAGCCTCTGTATTATCCTTTTAAAAGAGGTCAGAGCATTAACAAAGGTACATTAAGTCAAATGTAATTTCACATGTAAAGATTAGTATTAGACATGGTCAAATATGACATAGACGATTTCAGTTTGACTATACCAACTACTCATAGTTAATATTTGAGAAAAGTAATATGATTTCAGAGCTATTTATAAAAAGCTTTTATGTGGGATCTTTGTCCAGAAAAGAGAATGTTGATTCAGTAATCTGATGGAAGAATTATTCGGGATCACTATGATTAAAATTTGGTGAAGTCTCAAAGAAACTATTTTAACAATAAATGCCATAAGTTATTATAGCTCAAAACAGCACACAACAGCTAGATGTCGTTATAAAAGAAAAACAAGCTTAAGTAGACGAAGAGGTTCTCGTTTGCTGTTTCTGTTCATTTCTTTGTTGTCCCCTTTTTCGCGTTTTATATCTATCAAGTAATCATTTTATCTGACAAAGTCATCCTTGGCTAGTGTTATTGATATGACATGACTACAGGGTCCAACAGACGAAGCAGTATCCCAACAATTTTACAGTTCAAAGTGGCAATTCCATTGACAAGGTTCAATAGGCACTGTGATCTTTTAATCAACACGAGAAAATCTAAAGAATCATGCTTTCAATTTTTTCTTCTTCGTCTGAGAACCATATCATCACGTCAGGGTGCGAAACGAAGGCCACAGTGATCAATGTGATGGCCACCTAGTAGCTTACTCAGTCATCTCGAGTTGTCCATATTTTCATACTGATATTCATTTAAAAGAGTACTGAAATAGCTTATTATATTTTGAGCAGCTCCTGTATTATGTCATGTATAGTTACAAGATTCGCCCGAGGACATACAGCTATGCTTCTGAGAAGTTCAATCCAACATTCTGTTGGTGCGTTTATTGTTGTTTGTTCATTCTCTTCTTTAGTGTTTCTCGTGGATCTTTCTGATCGGTATACCTGTCTCTGAGTGATATCAATATTTGTCCGAGTTTATGGAACCGTCTTAACTTCGCTTCAACTGTTCGCTGATTCCTTGTGTATCGGAAAGTAGACTTTTTTTCAGGAGAACTTGTTTTGTGCGTACATTATGAAAGGTCGCCGTGACCAGGATCAATAAGCACTCACTTATATTCATTTTTGAGTGGCTCAGGTGTTAACAGTGTTTCCAAGTAAACAAAAGGATCATCCATAGTCTCCATTCGCTGCCGATCACTAAAAGCATCTTTTCTTGGAGTATCAACTTTTTGCTTAACAATAGAAACACCTACACCATCTGCTCGAACCGTTCCCTCAAAGTGCATTATTTGGAATTCTTTTCCTTTCAAAACTCTACAATCAAGATTGACAACACGTATTCATTGACAAAAGAAAGATGATAAGAGTGAACTTCTCATCAAAATATGTCTCTTTTAATATTACTTTGATATATTCTCCATCGCCTCTGCTTCACTTTTCAGGATAATGTTCCATTATACAGGTCGATAGTTGGTGCAACTCATTCTCAATTCATACAGTGTTTCCACTTTCTTAACTTCTAAATTGTAGACAACTATCTCATTAATTCCTTTTCTTAGATGCACAAAGCAAAAATGTTTGGAGTCCAGAAATCAATGAAATGGGGATTTGGTAACTGTTTTGAATTTCAAAGCAATCATGGAGAGTCATCGACAAGCACTTGGTCGCTCTTCAAGATTTCAGAGGCAAGCCTTCCAGCGTTCTTCAATATATACTGAAGCCCCTTCCTCAAAAAAAGCCCGCGCTATGCCACTCGATGATGGCAGCGATCTTGCCTAGGGCGGGCATTGATAGAGTAAACCACGGTACAGGTAAGTTGTATACTTTTTCTTGTCTGACAACTAATTCTCCTGCCTGTATTTATTTTTCGTTTTATCTAAAAAAGGTAACCTAAAAATCTGGTTTGTCCGAAAAAAAACTAACATCATCTGAATCAAAGTGGAAACACTGTAAAGTCTCTGTACTGGTCTTTAAGAGCATTTTTGAAAAGATTTAGTCTCAATTGCAAATCTGCAATAATTTCTACTGAAAATCGAGTTTTTTGTCCAATAAAATCTTTCAATCATCTCTTGAAAACTTTGCCATTGTCTCTTTTAGGTTAAAATTCAATAATCATAAAAACGGACATTGAAATGAGAAATGGGAGATTCTCCCCCCGTCCCTTGGTTTGGCTATTACGTTTCTTTTTGTTTTTATTTTTAATAAACGATGGGCAATCCAGATGAATGGCTAGAAAAGGTCCGGGAGTGTGAATACTTGCCAGAACAAGATATTAAGAAATTATGTGAAATGGTAACTAGATATTGTGTTTATAAAGTCATCTTACCATTATATATATATATATAGGTGAAAGAAATATTATTAGAGGAATCAAACATACAACCAGTGCGTTCACCTGTTACTGTCTGTGGAGACATTCATGGTATATTTATTTATAAAACGCTGATATGATATATTAAACCATATGCTCTATATAAAAAGGTCAATTTTATGATTTATTAGAACTATTCAAAGTAGGAGGAGACGTAAAGGACACGAATTATATTTTCATGGTAAATATTACACATGACAACCGTTTTTCTTTGGACAGTTTAATTTATAAACACACCAAAAGGGAGATTATGTCGATCGTGGATATTTCAGTCTGGAGACGTTTACACTTTTATTAGTTTTGAAAGCAAAGTAAATATTTCTGGGATACAAAGGAGACACAGTCTTTAACATTCTCCCTTAGATATCCTGACAAGATAACTTTATTAAGAGGAAATCATGAAAGTAGACAAATCACCCAAGTTTATGGATTTTATGGTACCATCGAGATAATTATATCTACTCCTTGCCTCTTTTTTTAACTCTCATACAATTAGATGAATGTCAGACGAAATACGGAAATGCGAATGTATGGAAATATTGTTGTTCAGTATTTGATTATCTAACATTGGCAGCTGTAAGGATTAATATGGTTATAAAGATTAAAGCGTGTGTGCGTGTGTACTCATCTAGTTTAGATTATTGATGGATCGATACTATGTGTTCATGGTGGCTTATCTCCTGATATAAAGACATTGGATCAAATGAGAACCATTCATCGTTTACAAGAAATACCTCATGAAGGATCATTCTGTGATTTGATGTGGTCTGATCCTGAAGATATTGATATGTGGGCTGTGAGCCCAAGAGGAGCAGGATGGTTATTTGGCGCTAAAGTAACGAGTGAGGTAAGTGATAATAAAAAAGAGATTGTCACCATAGTAACCAAGTCATAGTTTAATCATATCAACGGATTAACATTAATCGCAAGAGCACATCAATTGGTTCAAGAAGGATATAAATACATGTTTCCAAAGGATGAATTAGTCACTGTATGGTCAGCACCTAATTACTGTTATCGATGTGGTAATGTAGCGTCTATTATGGAAGTGAGTGATCAAGGCACGAAATTTAAGATATTCGATGCAGTGCCTGACCAAGATCGCTTTATCCCTCTACGAAATGGTTTCAACTCTAAAATGACCGGCACAGGTGGCCAATACTTTGTATAATTAATTCTCCCTTCATTTTATATTTAAAAGAGAGAGAAAGAGAGAAAGTATATAATAATGTATATACATTAAAGAATACGTGTATAAATTTATTTCTTTCTTTTTTTTTTGTATATAAAATATTTT
>NW_019671916.1:152236-183533 GCF_002708625.1 Rhizopus microsporus ATCC 52813 | reverse complement strand
TTTCTTTTTAAATAATGTCACAACAACAAAATATTGCCAATCTACTTGATCCATTAGTCAGTAATGCAGATGCATCTATTGGAAAAGCATATCAGGTATATATATATATAACATTTCTAAATAATGTATTATTTATTCGTGTGTCATAAAAAGACAATAGCTAAAGCAATGGAACAAACACTAAAAGTACAGCAACTGACTAATCTAGCGATGGAGCAGATCTATAAAGCCAATGTTAAATTAGATAGCCATATAGAGCCTACAGGCAACGGAAACTTACGCATCCTGTTTACTCTCGGTAACCTATCACCTCTTCCAATGAAGACAGTCAAAGGTCGTTTACGGTTTGAAGACAATTTAAAGGTAAAATAATATGGCTCTATAATAAATACTAAAAAGGATAAATCAGATTGAAATAAATATTGCACAAGCAGCAAAGATATTTGATGAAAACAATTTGGAGACATATGAAACAAGTAGTCTATTCGACAGTCAAGTGGATCTATTACCTCAGACAGAGTATGAACAAGTGATTGAATTGACGACTAAAGAGCCTATTCAGTGTAATGGAACTATTGAAATATCATTTTTGAATCCTTCAAATGAAGATACACCTATAAAGATTGAACACAACTTTGGATTATACTTGATTGATCAGGCAAGTGATCATATATATGATTGTTTGAATACCATGTTGACACCTTAAAAAAGCTAACAAAGAGTACAATCAATGATATTGATAAAACCATGACGACAAGAGATACAAAAGAATACTCTACAAAGTTCATACGTGAAATCTTTCCTATTCATCCTATCGAAGGTATTAGACTAGGCATGAAGTTTAAATTTGCTGATCAAAGAGAGGTAATATATGGAAATATAGATGATCTGTGTATAATTTACTTTTATCTGTAGAATGTCATCCAATGTGAAGTAGTTCAGTTCACACTAGACTATACATCTACCACACTTGAGTTTTATAGTGACAATGAGCGACTTTTATCCATGTTTATTATTGAATTGGATAAACTAAGCGCACTATAAAATCCCTTTGAGCTGCTGATGATAATCATAATCATACTTGTATATTTCCTTTCCTTCAATCACATTTTGACAATGGGCACTGCATGTAGTACCTTTGTTTGTATTACACTTGTCGCATTGAATAAACAATAAATGACACCTTGTATTTTGACAGTTTGTGATATGATCGCAACTGGATCCACATTGATAACATTTGGATAGCACATCATCCGTGATCCTTTCTGTTCTTCTTCCGTCGAATACAAAGTTTTTGCCTTTAAATAAAGACTCTGTACTGTTCTCTTTGATGTATTGTCCATAAGCAGATATGCCTCCCTTTAGCTAAGTAATAAAATAACCTATATTAAATGCTGACAGTTATGCATCATAATTCCTTACCATCTTGACATGCTTATATCCCTTATTTTTCAGATATGGCCCAACAACAGAGCATCGTATGCCTCCTGTACAATACATATATATATCTTCATCCTTTGATCTATCCTTCACCATATCATCTAACAAATGTACGCCATCTCTAAATGTGTCTACATCCATCTTTATCGCATTCGTAAAGTGACCTAGGTTACTGCAATATCTCTTAATCTATCTTGTAATCTTTATCTTTTTCTCTTTTGGCTTTACTATTCATATCGATTGCGCATGTCTATCAAAAATATATCCTTCTTCTCTTTTAAGTCTCGATGCCATTCTTCAGCTGTCAAATATTCAGGCTGATTCTCTAGTTCTTTCATGTTGATGTTGTGTCTAACAGCCACCAACTTACAATCACAAAAAGAAAAACCTTAGCTCATTTATATATATGCATTTTATTGTTTCTTACATTCTTTTTGATCAACACTCGAAGCTTTTCAAAGCTGGGCGTTGTGGTATCTTCCATGCCTTGTGTATACTCTATTGTTCCAAAATCAGATTCATGTTGTTTAAAGTATTCTTTGACTTGATCCAACTGTGAAATTGGTACAGACATTTGGCAATTGATTCCGCCAATGCCTTTTGCTGGTGCAAGGTAGATTCTACCTACAACACCCAAAGCACTCAAATTCTTTTCAAATGTCTTTTTCAGTTGAACTACTCTTTGCTCAGTCAAAGGCTTTAAAGAGTAAAATGCCATGGGTCTGTAAAGTTGTGAGGTAACAAACCATCGTCTAGAAAACTCTATTTGACATGGTTTTGTCTTGGGTATAGTAAAATGAACAAACAGAGCTCGACTTAATTGAAACATGTCAGAATAAAAAAAAAAAAAAAAAGTAAGGCCGCCCCTGAGAGTTGACCATTTGACAGTTCGTACAGTGCTCTCGAAAAAGTTTTGGCCATTTTTTAAAAGTCAGCATTTTTTTAATGCTACAGTATTTTCGGATGAAACTGAATGAAATTTATTTTTAGAAAACGGATTATACTTTTATCTGGCACTGTACAGTCACACCAACCCTCTTAGTTGGGTCCCCTTTTTGTTCATTGTATTGCAAACTCTGCAGGCAAGGTTATTCCCAAGCTATATCGAACAATTTCTCTCTCTTGTAATATTAGTGTGTAAACTAATAACATAGCTAAATGTTTTTACAATATTTGCAAGAGAGAAGGATATCGCGACCCTCTTTCTTTTCAAATATGTCTTTTTATTGTTAGTTTTTTAAATTACTTTCTCAAGTCAGCAACACGAACAGCTACTGCATTACGATGAGCACCTAATCCTTCAATTTCTGCTAAGCGCATGACAGTATCAGCAAGTCTGTCCATTCCTTCTGCAGTGCATTGTTGTGATGTAATATGCTTGACAAAACCATTCGTGTTCACACCAGAGTACATACGAGCATAGCCATAGGTGGGTAACGTGTGGTTAGTACCAGAGGCATAATCACCGAAACTAAAAGGGTAGAAGACGTGAGCATAGTTGTTTTTTTTTTTTTTTTCTTTTTGTTATTACCTTTCAGGAGAGTAAGGTCCAACAAATACACTGCCAGCATTATCCACCATGGGCAATACATCAGGAGCATTATCCACATGCAAGATAAGATGTTCTGGCGCATAATCATTAGAAAACTTCATGGCTTCATCCAATGTCTTTACATTCAAGATGTATGATTGAGGAATGCTCTTGCGAATGATATCACATCGAGGCAAGGCAATTGCTTGGTTGTGAACCTCATCTTCAATCTTCTTCAAATGCTCTTCTGATAAGTCAATAGCCACCAACACAACTTGTGAATCAGGGCCGTGTTCAGCTTGGGAAAGAAGATCAGCAGCCACATAAACTGGATTACTTGTCTTGTCGGCGATGACGAGCACTTCAGAAGGACCAGCAGGCATATCGATAGCGACCAGACTACTTGTATCATTCTGTGCGACCATCTTGGCAGCTGTTACGTATTGATTACCAGGTCCAAAGATCTTGTCGACCTTGGGAACAGTTTCTGTACCATAGGCCATAGCAGCCACGGCTTGAGCACCCCCTGCTTTCACGACATGAGAAGCGCCCACCTTATGGGCAACATAGAGCACTTCAGGCACGACGGAGCCATCGGGTCTTGGAGGTGTTGCAATCACGATTTCTTTACATCCGGCTACCTTGGCAGGAATACCCAACATGAGTGTGGTTGAGGGCAAGACAGCGCTGCCACCAGGAACATAGAGACCTACTCGTTCAATAGGACGGCTAAATCGTGAGCAGACAACGCCTGGCATTGTTTCAACCACAAGTTGTTGTTTGTCCAGTTGAGCATCGTGGAACTTGTAGATGTTATCGTAGGCTTGGTCGATGGCAGCCTTCGTGACAGGATCGAGTTGCATCATGTCAGGGTTGAAAGGAGCTTTGATGGTTGGGCAGTCCAGACTGACACGGTCGAATTGACGAGTAAAGTCCAAAAGGGCGGCATCGCCACGCTGTCTGACTTGTTGCATGATTGGTGTGACACGTTGAATAATTTCACTAGAGTCAATGATAGGTCGGAGCAAAAGATTGGTACGTTGCTTGTTATCAATTTCGTCCAAAATAAACTTTTGCATTTTAATTCGGCCATCGTTCTGTACTTGGGGTTGTTGAGTTGGTTGAGGAGCAGAGCTACTGATGTGTTCTACCCATTTGGGTTTGGCGTTGCCTGGGCGACGGGTGACCTTTCTAGCCTTCTTGTCCAAATTCTTTTCGATATCGGCCAAGGAGACACCGGCTGTGACACACTTAGTGAGCAAAAAGTAAATCAAGTCAGCAGCCTCCCAAGCGACTTCGTCCTTATCAGTTGCTTGACAAAGTTCTTCAGCTTCTTCCATAATTTTGGCACGTAACAGCTTGGAGTCGCCAAAGAGTCTTGCCGTATAGGATCCTACGGGTGCATTCAGTTGTCTGTCTTTCAAAGTCTTTTCCAAAGCAGAAATGCCAGTGTCGTGACCAAAACAGTTGCGCGTGTTTAAGTGACAGAAACCTAAGATTGGATTAACAATGCAACTTGGGGTGGTACAAGATGAGATTACCTGCTCCATGTTGCTCGACGACAAAACGCAATGCATCGCCATCACAATCAAAATCAATACGCTTTAATGTCTGAGTAGCACCTGAGGTAAGACCCTTGTGCCATAATCCTCTTTGACGGCTCTGGTACACGCCTTGACCGAGACGAATGGACTCGGCAACACTTTCTTTACTAGAATAAACCAAACCAAGAGCCTTGTTAGATTCATCTACCACCATAGTCGTATAAAGGCCATCTGTACGATCGGTTCTGACAGCAGCCAAAAAGGCATCAGCGATCTTGATCTTGGATTCATCTTCTGGATTGGCTGTAAGAAGGGATGCAGAAACAATAACGTCCACATGTTGAGCGTGTAAGTCGGCAATTGTCTGAACAGTGACGTTTTCCAATTCAACAACAGCAGTACGCTTACCACCATTGCTAAGCAGACTTGTCTTGCTTTGAGCGAACTCGACGGCAGCTTCGGTAGAAGTGAATATGAAACTAGACACAGGAAGATTACTGAGCTCAGGAGTCACACGAGAGCATCGGACAGCAATACGATCGTCAGAGATACCGTTGAACTCGGTTTGAAATTTGAGGAATGTGTTCAAGTCAACGATGACCTTGAAGATACCAATATCCCATAGTTGAACAGCTTCGTCGACGGTGTTGGCATAGGTCCAGTAGAGGGTGGAACCGGTTTGACTGATAAGAGACCTTACTTGGTCTACGTTGCCATTCTTCAAAATAGCTGCATTGAAATATGAAAGTGAAGAATAGAGGGAGGTCAAGGAGGGATCTCCAAGGTCGATAGAAGGTACAAACATGTTGCGTAAAAGAGGAAAAAACTTTTTTTTTTGAACAAGGACTAGAAATGTGGAAGCTGACAGTTTGTGTAGCAGTCACAAGGTGAATCATAGTGTGTTAGAATCTGTGTAACAGAGTTGTATATTTTATTTATAGCTCATCTCTGACCATCTTGGGCTTAATAGAAACAAGATAGGATGGCCTTATGAACTGATATTCGCCATTCCATTTGGCATAGTTAGATTCCATCACACGACTTTCTAATTCTTTATAGTAAGGCAAGTGTTTTTGGTATTGATCTACTGACAATACGGAAATGAACGTGTTCAAGGGTGAATCATTCAGATTACATGCTGATTTATAAAAGAGAAGCTCTTCAATTTGCTCTGGCGTGTATGTTTCTCTAAAATAAACAGTAAATAGGATGTCTTGTAGGAGAGATCTATTGTTATGTGCTTACGCTGAACAAGTAGCTTCGGAGTAGGCATCTACTTTAATGCCTCCCGCAGGAATTCGGCATTCTTTCTTTAGGTAACCCATTAGGTTACTTATATCATCTGCTTTTAATGCTCTCCAAAATGTCTATGATACACATCAATATAAGCATTCGGTTTACTATTAGACCTACCGATGTAAAATAGGGTGATGTGTATTCAGGGGCATGGAGAACACTGTCTGAATGGGTAAATATAATCCTGCTTCGAACGCCTACAAGTTCACCATCACCCTCCCATTGAGCCATATCGGGATTATAATTAACAAGTTCACCCATGGTAGCCCAAGGTCCCTTTTCATGCTTATAAATGAATGGGCACTTTTGTATAAAGAAAGTAAGATACTCCGTAGACAATATCATCTAATATAAACGTACCTCAAATGCAACATATTCATCTGTTCCATCTGTTAATTCCGTATGTACTTTACAGGTCTCATCCAGCAGTTTGTCTACGTCCTTAACATCCAAAGGCTGATGAACGCCTCGAGACTGAAGGTGAACAATGAATATCTGTTCAACATTATCTCGAGCAAATTGAAAGATATCATCTAATACATTACGAAATGATGTATTAGAGATAGCAGAATCATGGTCAGAACAAATCACCATCTGCTTCTCATCACTATGAATATGTATAAATAACTAGTTCTTTTTTCCTTTTCCTTTTCTTTCATACTTTAAGCACAAGTTGATATCTAAAAATCGAACACCTATAGCAGACGTAAGAACACCAAAAAGAAGTATGAAGCGAGTAAGAGGTTGTTGTTACCGTCTTTCAGCATCTGAGGAATGTCATTTTGTTGCTTTACTTGACAGTCATTACTAAACACATGTGAGCCAGCATTATTTGCTCCTAAATAAAACGCTTGGTTGACAGGTAGTTTTCGATATTCAGGGTATCCGTTGCATGGCAATGGACCATCAATGACAGGTTTGACATTTACTATTTCTGGACTGCTACTAAATGATGTTATTTACTGTTCTTGAACTTTTTTTTAAATGACTCACTCATTGTCGTCTTCAACAATGTCTATAATGAAGTTATCATCTTCATATACTTGTGCTGATGTTACGCTTAGGAGTAGTAAAGTAGCTATTAAGGGAGACCAGATCTTCATGGAAATACTAAAAAGAAAAACACCAACACACTTGGTGCAACTTTAATCCCTTTTTAAAGTCACATTGACAACATTTTGCGCGACTTGGAAAGATATGAAGAAGTTGTTTTTAATATATATGAAAAATAAAGTGTAGCTCAGAGAGAATGTAATGTATTGGTGGCCGAAATGGAGCCAATTACTACTGTTTTAGTTATGGCATACTTATACGTGTATGTTTTTTTGTAAAAGGAGTAGTTTATTCAAGTACCGCCAGAGGGTACATATATGTGTATGCTTGGGATCAAGCAGAGTTTGGATGTTGTGGTACACAGAATGAAGGATGCAATCATTATCATTCTATGTATGGATGGCGCAAAAAGATCCACTTTATATGTTGAACAATCCCTACCTATTAGAACAAAACAAAAAGAAGATATTTTATGTATCTATAATTATTTGATTTTTAATATAATTGCTTACCCTCTACCAGAATTCCACAAACTACAGGAACAGGAACATGATCATTCACCAAATTGTTCACCATGATTTTCATCTGCTGGCCCAATTTGACGAGGTTAGAAGGAAGCTTGCTAGACCGGTTGCTCGTAGGCTTGACCTCGGCAATTGCAATATCATACCGCGTATTTCGGATTTTGATATACGCGGCATAACCAGGCTTGAGCTTGACGAGATTTTCTTCGTTCTGTTGGCTGAGCCTTCTATTTGCCCTACATAAAAATGCTAATTTACTTAATGATTCATATGAATAGTTTTTGTAAGTTTGACTTTTACCATTGGTGCTTTAAAATTTCTTCAGCGCCGAAGACTGATTTTATTGCATACGAAAAGACTGTATGCACAAAAATGTCTTTGGCACTGAGCTCGTTTGTAGCCAGCAACAGATGAGGCGCGCCATAAGGCAAAACACATCAATACACATGACACTATGTGACAAGAAAGTACGAAAGCTTACATTGTATGCAACATATTTGCAATTTGGAGGTTGCGTCTGTTGCTTGATGCTGCTGCCTCGGTGAGCATTCCATAGTTGTCAACTGCGGCTGCATCCATTAGTCACTGATACCAAACTTGAACTGGACACAAAAGATTAGTTAATTTAGTAAAAACAAGCTGAGAAAATAAAAAATATTATATTTGTCATTTTCATACACCATTTAAATACAATGGCGTCAATGTTTTCATAGTACTTTGGTACCAGATTTGACATTAAAGAGTTGTGTTATTCATTTACAAGGTATATGCTGATGGATCATCTTTTATCTTCGGCAAAAGATATGTACAGTCAAAGGCACTTTGATTTAGAGGAATAAAATGATTAGTATCAGCTTGGTTTTCTCATTTGTTATTGCTTGCTTACAGGAACCTCAAGTTCAAAACTTGATTGGCATCTTGTTTAGCCAATTGAGTAAATAGATGACTAAATTCTTTCAGATCTTTGACTATGCATCGATTATTAACAACCCACTATAGGAAATAGAATTAATATTTAATAATAGATCGTTATGCAGTATATTGTACTTACAGTTGTTTCTTCAGTAATCACACCAGCCTTACATTCTTCTGTAGAATGCTGATGTCGTACTGGGTAGTTCTCTGTGGATAGCGATGTACTGACTTACCGCTATCATCAGGCGTGTAGATATCTTCTTCTTCTTTTGAAACCGTATCGCAAAAGAAAGAAAAGAGACTGCCATTAGCTTCCTTTATAATGTCTTCCGCTGTCGTTGCTGCCAGTATTAAAAATTCTTTCGATACGTGTCTTGGATTTCTGCTTGAACAGATGTCTTTTTACAACACTAGCAAATGCCTTATGGGTAAACAAATTTTCTCAATATCCGTGATTATTGAAAACCCTCAAATCATTGTACTAAAAGCATTGTGTGGCTCCTTCACGCTTCCAAAGGTGGATTTTACAAATCAACCAATAATTGCTTCTCTATTCATCCAAGGCTACTGACATGTTTGATACGAATCGTCACAATAACTCGAGTATAACATTACATTAGAGCATACATCTTATTTTAAATTTTTTGACTTTTTTCAGAAGAGAAAAAGGGATGAAAATTATTAAGTATGGTTGAACACAAATTGCATAAAGAGGACAATCTATGACTGCCATCTATTTTTAAATGTCATCAGTGCATTAACTTAAACAACTTTCCAAAATCAATAAAATGAATCCAGTACTAGCACTTTCATGTTTACATGTCATTATAGGATTAATGCAAGGGATCCAATTTTACTATATTTTGCTTCTGTAAAGGAAGAGTCATGCATAATGACGGCTTAATTTACCAAGGTGAGCGCAAAAGCCAATCATTACAAATACACTAGGCTGACGATAGCATGAGGCTAAGTGATACTGAAAGTTGAAGGCGTTGGTAACTTAAACAGCAGAGTGCATTTAAAAATGATGATCATGCGAAATAACCTTTGATAACTCAAAAGGCATGTTTGTTAGGTGTACTAACGATGTTAGAATACATATAAAGGGCAATTAAATCAGAGATTAATCTATGCATTAGCCTAGGCATGCTTCCAAAATAAGTAAATAAGTCGAATTGCTTATACTTTGCAATAATGAAGACAGAAGAAGCGCTATGATGATTCATAGCTTTGAATAGTGATATGACATTGCTTCTTAGGGTTATTGAGCATTTTTTGTCTCATTATTCTTCTACTGTTAAAATTTTAGTATTTCTCTGTTTATATTAAAAACCCCCTTTCTCATTTTGATAATACTCCTTATTCAAAACATGAGTGTAAATATGTCATAAGGAAGGTTATTTAAAGTAGGTCGCGTACCTTAGTAACCACCTTATTTCGAGCGCCATTTGAAATGTTTTATGCAGACTTCACTCTTTGCTTTACTATAAAAATAAATACACAGTCATTAGATCTATCATAATCACAATAATAATTTAGTTTAGTCTATATTTCACTAGTAGAAGGGAAAGTATGATTATGTAGTAGCAAGAAATAGAGGTTTCTGTTCACTTGAAATAAAAAGGAAACATGACAAACTATTTGTTTTTTCCCTAAGCCAACAAAGTAATAAACAGGTTTAATGTATGATAATTGCAAGAGCCACTACATGACTTGATCTTTCTTCCTTGAAAATACAGCAGAAAGGTCATACGGTGCACAAACCTTCCATAAAAAATAATAACGATATCCTTTAGTATTTTTATGAAAGCTTTCCATTTCTTTAAAGGTCATGTTGCTTTATATATGACTATCACAGCATAACCATTTTCTCTGCCTCTATTTCTTAAATGCACTATTTAACATTAAATGCTAAAAGGTATAATGATAAACAAACAAAGGATGATGCAAAATCTATCTTTAATGCTGTGAAGAAAGAAGGTAATAGTGGACATAATCCATCATGTTTAACCAAATAGCTTAATCATAATTAATTTCGCTTGTTACCTAGATCCTTTTGATGAAAAAATAATAGTTACTACGCATGTTCTACAGAATCGACAGTCTAGTACTCTTTGAAAAAATCCCCCTTTTTTTTTGTTTACTATCAGCTGAATTTTTAAAGATGCTACCCCCTCTCAAACCCTTTTCCTTCTACGCTTGATGCTCGTCTTGCTTTTTTATTCATTTCTCAAAGAAAACAAGAAAAATAGAAGAACGCATATTGAAAATAAGAAAAGTGAAGCAATCATAACAAAAACCATATGTGTGTGAAGTCAACTTTATGAAAACAAGCGGGATCAGAAAAAAGAAGGAGACATGAAATTACGCAAAGTAAACAAACAAACAAAAAGGGCGTCGTTCAGATATATTCTAATATGGATAAGATAGAAAATGAGTCATTTATTTTCAGTCTAAATAACATGATTCACGTAAACAAAAACTATAAAAGAGACCATTATTCTTTTCCTTTTTTCCTTTTTCTTCATTCTTTATCTCTTTTAAAATTTATCCTATGCTTTTATTATTCTCTATGCTGAAAAAGGTATAACAGCGTTTGGGTAATCTCAAAGTATATGTCACTAATGTCATCGTTTAGAGAATACACTTTTGCTGGCTCCATTTTATGGTTCCTGATGCATCATACTCTATAATAATGGCCACTCACGGGGTGAAGCCTTCAAAAAATCTCTGCTGCTCGCTAATACTCAAAATGTCTACTCATACTTGCTACTGCTTGTCAATACACTCAAACAAATGCTCAAATGCTTATCAAATCTCTGGAAAGACTAGTGAACGCCTACTCCATGCTTATCAATACCTACAAATGATCACCAGTGCCTGAAAATGCTAGTGAATGCCCGCCCAATGCTTATCAACGTCAGAAAGTCCCTAAAGAATTTTGCTCATGTCTATCAATGTCTACTGCTAATGAATACTGCTCTGGAGTAACTACATATTCAAGTCCTGAAGCCACAGGAAAAATAACCAATCTACTTTGCCACTATCTGCCAAACTCTATCAAGCTCTGCTATAGGTCGCTGTTTCTCTACACTGAATCACCCCAAGATGCTCCTATTGTTATGGCTCTGCCTCTACAGCTGATGAGTGGCCCGTAAACCCTCTCTCACTGCTGAGCTCGATGGTCGCGATGCTCCAAAGGTTCAATATTCCGATGTCTCCACGGTCATTATCCCTTTCGTAATGCTTCGTCCTAGGTACTTAGAAGTGCACTCTTTGTACGTTGAAGCACCTCTTCCGTTGAATTTACCGTGGTATGGTTTTGAGATTGGTTTTTTATTTTTGAGTCTTGAGTCTTGAGTACTTTTTCTTCATGGAGTGTTTATACCTTGTAGTCTTCTGGTATGCAGTCTATGGCTCTAGTCACCTTGGGTTTGAAAGCTAGCGATAATGTAGCTTTCTGGGCTTATGGAAAGAAAAAAAGAAGAAACCTCTGTTTGCTCTCTAAATTTGGCTATCAAAAGAAAAATATCTACTTATTCAAAGCTCTCTCTCTTTGGAAATCAAACTATTGTTTGCTTAAATAAAAACTTCATTTTGTTACTTCCACACGTAGTTTTTTTGTTCATCTTTTTGGTATCTTTAATCTTAATGTGACTATTTCTCATATCACTTGTTCTTTCAAGTGTATAGCATTTACTCAAGGAGCAAAAGTAAAAGTATTTTCCAGAACATTTCTTAGGCGTTCTTTTTTGAGTTCTGCGATGCGTGTCCTTATCAATTTGACCTTTGCTTTAGATCAGCATTTTTTTAGTTTTGTATGCTCAAACTGTTGATAAGTTGATAGTGTACCCAAAGAGGAAGGTCATGAAGTTAATGGAGCAACTGACTGTATACGGAGAATCTTGCCTCAAAGCATCAAAAAAGGTTGACAAAAGAAGAATCATCGAGCAAGGTTTGAGATCGATGGAGGTGTTTAGCACGAAGAACGTCTATCCCTTTCTCTCATGAAAGAGGCTCTGATTAGCTGATACATAGCCGTAGCAGGCGCTTTGCCAACCTCCTATCGAAAATACGGTGTAGGCAGACAGCCTACGTTTGTTGGAGTGCTTTGATTCCAGGGTTTGTGGACGAAGTAATAGCTAAACTGCGTCTATTCTTGATCGAGATGAATAGTTGGTAAATTAGCCGTGAAAAACAAGAAGTATTAATTCTAGAAGTTGAATGGGTATTCATATTGAATTTATCTATCTCAATGCCATCCTAAATACCAATAGAACTGCCTGTTTGAAGAGGGATGCTTAGGTATAGGAACTTCGAAAAAAAAAAAATCAAAGAAAGTCTATTGGGTCGGACCTTCTGTTAGTGCGCCATTTTAAAGGGTGTCATTTACAACAAGAGTAGCCCTTTTTATTGTTGTAATCATTATAAACATGTCTTGGCGTAAAATTGATATCGATCAATATGATGAAGATGCCTATACTCAAGATGAGATTCTTGCGGAGTTCGAGACAGGATTGAGTCCTGAAGAAGTGAATAATGCAACTCAAACACGAAACACTGATGTACGCAATTTCATTTCACGGTAATGTCTCCCCTCTCTCTTTTTTTAATTCAATGGACTGATAACATGTCATAGAGGTGACTTGAATAATGCATTAACTCGCGCATTAGAGGACCCACCTTATGGACGTCATCTTGAAGCAGCAAAGGTAATAGCAATGACTTGTTCTTTTTATTCTAATAACTCAACTATTCTTGCGTGTTTTTAAATAGACTGAGAGCACAAAGATGATTGCAGAAGTATTAAACATGTTTAGAGTAGGAGATATCTCAGATATCGTAAAGTCACTTAACCATGAACAACAAGATGTCTTGATGAAGTACATTTACGCAGGTTTAAGCAAGCCAGAGTTGTATAACTCGAGTGTTTTACTGACATGGCATGAAAAGGTAATATTCATGATCATATAGACTCTTGTTATTAAATCTCTTTATAATAGTTGACAGAGGTTGCTGGAAATGGCTGTATTGTTCGTGTCATGACTGATAAGCGTACTGTTTTCTAAAATTGACCCTTCTTTACTTGTATATCCCCCCCTTCCTTCTTTCTCTTTTTATACACACACACTTATAAAAAGAAAAATCTCTATCATCTTTATTATCCTAGTTTTAATCGGAAGCCAGCAGTATCTGCTTGTCCACCAAATATGGTGCCTTCTAATCCTGCGTCTTCTATTTGTTCTCCATGAATTGCTGTTGGTGCTGAAGGACTATAAGTATGTTTTCTACACAGAAGCGAAAATAGTTATTATCAGCTATAATATATAAATATCTCTCTAGCTTACCTATGCCCTGACCCTTTCGATGGCCAAGTAGGGAATAAGGCAGGGTCTTTGGGTGCTGGACTTTCGCTAAAGTAAGGATGCTTAAGCGCCTGTTCAGCTGTAATCCGTTTGGCTGGATCATATGTTAAAAGCTTGGACAATAGATCTAAACCTGCTTGAGTAAGATTTGTAAATTTACTTCGAAGAGTACTATAACTAAAATGAATTCAAGCGTAAATCTTCTTTTTCTATTTCAAACGTTTTCATCTTACGGTTGATAAGCTGGTGATATGTTTTTGGCATGTGGTAACTCTGAGTATCCCGGCCATATTTCCTCACTTGGTCTTCCTAACAATTTGAATATCTTGTCTAGCTGATCAAGTTCACTTCTTCCAGGCAAAAGCGGTTCATTATTCAATAACTCTGCAAAGATACATCCTACGGACCACATATCAATGGCTGTTGTGTATTCTTTTGCTCCAAGTAGCAGTTCAGGTGCTCGATACCACAATGTGACAACAAGCTGAGTCATATGTCCCATAGGACTACCATATTTCCTTGCTAGTCCAAAATCAGCAACCTTGATCTCACCACGATTATTCAATAATAAATTACTCGTCTTTAAATCACGATGAATAATCCAGTTATCATGCATAAGTGCCACAGCTGACAGTAACTGTATCATCAATGTCTTAATCTCAGACTGTAAAAAGGGAGCTCGCATATCTTGCATAAGCCCTTTCAAGTCGTGCTCAATAAAATCCATGACAATAAACACTCTGAGTGCGTTAGTATGATGATATCATAAGCTTGCTTGTAACTTACTGATCCATGTGATTTCCTACTACTATTTCACGCACATTGACAATATTGGGATGTTTAATGTTCATCAAAGCGTGGATTTCTCTTAAACTGGTCACTGGAAATCCACCGTTTGCTAGTTCTAGCTTCAGTTTCTTCAATGCCACAATATCACCTGTTTCTTTATCTTTAGCTCGAAAAACGATACCATAAGAGCCTTCTTCAATATGATTCAATCGTTCATAACTATCCACATGTCGACATTCTCTCAAATATGGATAAACAATCTCTGAGCGAAGCGATCGAACTACATTCTGTCGTTCTGGTAGCTTTTCTGATTTCGCTTTATCTTGTTTCCTCTTTTTAGGTTCCTTTTTTACTTCTTGTTCATCTTCGTCAGACATCCATCGCGATTTTTTAATTAGTTCTGACATTTTCTTTTAAAAGAAGGAATATATTGTTTTTCTGTCTCAGACAATAAGAAAGTGTAAATGTAATTTATGTCAGTGAAGCAGAAAATATGCTTTTCTTTATTTACAAATGAATGGGGGTATGCATAAAAATAAACGCCTTTGATTAATCTTCTTCTTCATCAAGATCCATATCTTCAATGTTTTCTTCTTCTTCTATATCATTCTTGATCTTTTCTACGTTATCATTGTCATTGTCATCTTTTTCGTTTCCTTCTTCCTCTTCTTCTTCGTCGTCTTCATCATCCTCATCATCCTCATCATCCTCATCATCGTCCTCTTCTGCAACGTATTCCTCAATCTCCTCATCACTCTCTTCATCATACTCAATCTTTCTGCTTCTTCTCCTCTTGACACCAGTCGCAGGACTCTTTTCGCTTGCAGGCGTCTTTTTCTTAACTTCTCTCTTTTTCGTCTTGGTTGTATTACCTCTCTTTGCTGTAGTGCCAGCACTCACGTCTTCTTGTAAGCCATCTACATTCTCACTCTCCTTGGGTCCTCTAACTTTCTCAATCTTTTGCTCAAGTTCATCTACAAGCGATTTGACTTCAGGCTTCTGTGACTTTTGTAGTCGACACTTGCTAATGATTTCCAAAAAGTACTTGTGTACTTGATCCTCGTGTAACTTGTCTTGATAGGTAGACCAGCCCTCTATTAATCGCTTGAGAGATCTTTCTGACTTGTAAGGTAACAAGGATAGACAATAGGCAATGTCACGCCATGCACGTTCATCATCACCCGCTGTCAGGAAACGTTGACATAACTTGTCAACAATATTCTCTGCTTGCTTTTCTTTTTCCACAAAGTCAAAGCTAAACAAGAACTTCATCACTCGCTTGAATCCTTCTTCTTCTAAACGTTGTGGGTTGTTCTTGTCGGTTAAGTTACTAATGATATCAGGTAAATTGTTATAAATGGCGTTATCCTTGGAGGCAAGTTCAGTAAAGAACAGCTTGGCTAGATCAGCAATACGTTGGTCGGCATCTTCAAGGCACTTGGCCATTTCGCTGATCTGTCCTTTCACTTTAACCATACCGTTCAAAATTAAATGGGTTAAGACCATGACCGCATTCTTTTTCACAAGTGTATCTGGATCGGATAGTCTGTTATAAAGAAATGTAATATTATCGTCTATCAATGTTGAGAAGCAAACAGCCATGTCACCCAGGGCAATAACAACATTGCTTCGAATCGTGGCATCTTTTGATTTTTCAAGAATAGTAAATAGCAGTTGAAGATGCTTTTCACAAAACTCTGAGCTAACACACATAAACTTGGCTAATGCAAGTGTAGCTGTTATCTGTAGCGTACGATTCTATATTTGTGAAGAATGAGTACGTGTATATATGTGACTAAAATTCAACTTACAGTATAAAGCTTATTTCTTGCACAGACTTCTACCAGAAGTGGACCATATCTGGCTAACAGTGATTGACTACCATACAAAATTTCTTTTTCACGAATTCGAACTACAGCTTCACCAATATCATCTTCAGCCGTGCCTCCCACCTGTTCTAGTTCCTCTTCAACTGCATCTTTGTGTGTATCTTTTTCCTTTCCATCCTTTTCCAACTTTTGTGATCTCTTCTTCTTCCAGGCTGATTCTATAATTTCCAAATGAACAATCTGTTTAAGCGCGACATGGCCGACCATGAAAAACAGTTGAGAGAGTTCCATAGAGGATTGATGCACAGGGTTTTGTGGAAATGGTAGGTTCTGTTGCACTTGGCTCATATCATAATCAAGTATCATTGATTCAGCATTTGTTGCGGTATCTGAGAAGCTTGGTGTTAATTCTCTATCACCAAACACCTTTACTGTTTTCTGATAGATAAGTTGTTGACACAATGTCTCTGGATGTTCGCAGAGCATGTAGATTGTATTGATCGCTTGCTCGGCAAGACTGAACCTATATATACATTATAAACCTGAGGACTGACAGACATATCAACAAAAAGAAACCTTACCACTCATTGCTCTCGGTGGGAGATTCGAGCACATCTTTCAGTCGAGTAAAGATTGAATGTTGTAGAGGAAACCTCACACCTACTTGTACACCTCGACTCTTTTCCATCTGCTTAACGCCTTGTAACTGTTGAAGTGCGATACATGTATATCTTGCAAGACTCAAATCGCTTTTACCCAAGGGACCAAACCCAATTTTGAGCATAAGATCGACCTTTTCTGACACAATACGTGTGTTAGCTTGAGCCAGCATGCTCAAGATGATAATCGCACCTCGCCGTTGCATTTTTTGTATCCTGCCTTTTGTAAATCCATAGACTGACCAGAGCTTTTCAATCACTTCATCAGACACTTTATTACTGTCTTCATGCATGATCGTCTTTAATAATTGTTCTAATGATGTCAATTCAGCAAGGTTCGTATTATAGGTCAATTGAATCAAGTTCTTGGCAATACGATTCACATTCTCACGCTTAGAGCAGGATCTATCCATTTCCAAGTAAAGTGTCTGATAACAAGACAAAAGCTTCATCTTTATCCCTTTTCCTTCGTCACTTGTGTCCTTTGTCCAAATGAGATGAAGCATCTTTCGGATACCTTCTTGAGCTTTCTTGACCTGATAATTATACGCAATGACAAGAAAGTCCATAGATTCTAGAACCTCTGCCTTTGATTTGCTGGATAAAAGCTGCGTGACGATAGGAATGCAAGTGTGTATCTGTTCGATGAAGGCAATTGCATCTTCATGATATGTTTTCATTAAAATAAGTTGCTGTAGTTTCTCAGCAGGGATCACTGTCTTTGCAACCTTATCTTCAGTCAAGCGATGTTCCTCTTCTTTATTTTTATCTTGTTGGGACTCCATGTCCATCTGGACATCATCGTCATTGATACCTTCAGAGTGTTGGCTTCTATTGTCGTCATTAATACTTTCAGAATGTTGGCTTCTATTATCATCCTCTTCTTCATTCTCTTTTTGTGAAGTGGCATCATCTTTATCATTATTCACAGCTTGAGTGATAATGAAAGGCGGCATATCCTCTTCCGTAGTCGAATTCTACAATTCCAGTATTAGTGATTTGAATATAAATAATAACTGTATTTACATTAATTTCATGATTCAGAGTCTCCAAACGCTTTTTCCAGTCGTCTATATTCAACTCACCACCATACATACTGTAAGGGTGTGTCAATATCAACTTGCACAGCACTCGAATGACATATTTTCTAACAGTACTGCTCTTATCCTGCAAATGTCGCATTGCCAGCACGGTGATTGCCTGCCTTCTTTTGGGAAACTTTGCCTTTAAACTATGCAAGAATAAGCAAGGTGTATAAATGATGCAATAAGCTAAGCCTTACTCAAATAAACGCAAGTAGACCTGCAGCACCCTTTGTCTACAGTAAGATATAGTATCTAGCATATGTTCTTCCAATATATCAAAGAAACCATTGATCTGCTCCATCTGATTGGCGTTATCCTCGATGGATTTTGAAAGTTCTTCAATCATGAAGCCTAGGATATCAATCATGGTAGATCTCATCAAATAAGATTCACTGTCCAATTGGTGTATGAGCAATGCCATATTCTTTAAGATCGTCTTGGGTGATAACTCCACAAGCTTGATTAAAAAGGTGGAGAATGTCTTTGGATTGGGCGAATCTTTGACTTCCTTTGATGCAGTGTCTTTAAATTCACGGTTACTGATATCGCGTAGTATTTCATCTGCTAACTGATGATAATTTTGTTTTTCTACAAGGTGAACCAAGAATTCAGCCATTGGTTCAGCTGAATGTTCCCAGTATTGAAGATTTTGCATGATGGTCGTTTGAGCAACTAGTTATAAATGAGTCTATCTTTATACGTGTGTTTACAATATAATATTTACCAAATGCGTGATCATAGTATTTGACACATAACCCCAAGATTCTAAACACTCGTTCTTTCACTCTATTCGATTTCGCATTGACTGGATTTTCGAATAGTTGATAAGCAGGTTTAGTAAACAGATTGATAAAGGCAATTCTTTCTGGTGCCATTGTCCAGATCTTGCTCAACTTTAAGTCAAGTAACCAACTGGCTGTGTCAAATGCCTTCAACTTTTGATTACTCCAATCAAACGTCTTTAATTCATTTTGGTTTGACTTCTTTTTTGTTATTTTCGCAGTTGTTGTATTCTTTTCAACGGCAATCAAGAACCAGTGAAGTAAAAAGCCGTAAAGTTCTAAACAATGACGATGATTGCTAAAGGTTTCTTTTTGATTATTTTCTAAATCATCTGAAGTTGTCTTGATTTCTATTCTAAAAGCTATTTGATCCCTGTGTTAATAGTAATAATAATAAAGTCAGCGTAGTCTTTGATTACCTGACAAGATAATATCAAATAGACGCGCTAACCATCGTGGCTGAAGGTGAGCAAAGTACCTAGATAAAATATAAGATTACGCTACTTGAAACAGTTTTGGGGACATTTTACTTTAAAAAGCTAAGAATCTTATCAAAGACCACTGGATCTGATATGTTTTCTGAAGATACTTCAATGCTATCCGTTATTTCTGTGTTAAAAATACAATTAGCAAGTTACAATGACATTAAGTGTATATCTACCGTTTAGATATCTTGCCAGGTCTTGGTCACTTTTGCCTCTCAAGTCAATTTCATTAGGGATATAATAATCTTCTTGTTCCTGTAATTTCAATACTTCATCGCTTAATAGAAAATCGTCCCTCATTATTTATTATAAAAAAGAAAGACAAAGGTACACTAGGAAAAAAAAAAAGTTTTTATAAAATAGGCAAGTAGATCCCAACGAACATTTCATTGGCTGTTTTATTTCTACCTCAGTCTTTGTCACAGCTTTTAGCGAAACATGAAAAAGACCAAACTGCAATGAAATATCTGAAAATGTTTCCTATCGTACATACCATACCTCTGAACGCTCTTGATCAACCTCCAGAAATACCACCGTCTTGGACTTGGACCCAGTCTTACCCAAACACGATCAGCATAAGGGAAAAGCAGCTAATGGAAACACTCCAATTTGTTTTGACTGGCTTTGTCGATCGATCAACAAGTTTACATCAACGTGAAAGTAGACATGAGCGCACATATTTTGTGAAATACGTGGTTCCAATATTGCAGACATTTGGCCAACAGAATGATTGCCTGAATTTTCAGTGGTGTGAGGTCCAGCTGACGTTTTTGATGAGATAATCATTATAACTCGAGTATAATCTTACAATAGAGCATACATTCTACTTTACATTCCTCTATCGCACCTGATAAGAATAACTTATAATAATAACTATAGTAGCTACTAGTATAACAATAATAATATAAACATAAATAGTGTCAGTGACGACAATTATATAAATAGCAGCCATAGATTCTCTACCCAAGTAAACTCTCACTCAAACTTAATAATATTCAGCTCTTCTTAATAAAGAATCTAATTCGCAAGTCATCGACTTAACTGCCTTTTTACAATAACAACTAAAGCTGAATACAACACCATTTCCAGCAATGCTCACGAATGGATATGAATGTGAGTTTATGGACTTCACCAACTCACAGATACGTCGACGGTTTGGATTACGACATGTACGGCGAAGAACGGCTAGTCATCGAAGCATCAAGCAATCAGCATAAAGAACGCTTGAAACATACGTTGGATGACACAGCAAAACAGTTACACAGCTCGATCTGTATGCTACAAGGAATTGCAAATACGTATTCAAATGCCAACTTTATCACGATGCGAAAGGTGAAGGTTTTTGACTTGCAATGTGTGAGGACCGGCATCACCTTATCACAGACATCCTTTGATGAAAATGGAAAGTATATGTACGAAGGAGTCCGATCAGTGAAAATACCCACTACTTATGATGAACGAACACGATTAATCCGCGTTATGGATCTTTTGGCGTATTTACTGATCGAGATAATGAACAAGAGCAAACAGTGAACAACTTGAGAGATGAACATGATGGAAAGGTTGAAGTGGATGAAAAATATCTAGTAAAGACAGCTCTTTACATGAATAAATGGAGTCACCTTTAGTTCTACTCGTTTTTTCAATGGGTATGCGTAAATGCATTTGCTATAAACATTTCTGAGATCATGTAAACGTCCAAGATCGTCAAAAATGCAGAGCGAGCAAAACGAACAAAATGAACAGAACGAACAGAACGAACAAAACGAGAAAAACGAGAAAAACAAAACGAAGCAGAACGATATCACGCTTCGCTCAAGCATTGATCGAAGAAACTCATAGATCGCCTTATCCATCCTTCACAAACTGGCTTTTTTTTACGCACATAGCAGCTTCATAAATTCAGATTGTCACCAGCTCTCAGAGAAGTAGTGTTTCGAACTCCAGCTTTCACCTTTGACCAGAAACCCTTCGAAGGACATTTTGTAATCTCTTTCTTCAATCAAAGAAAACATGGGCAATGCTTAACGTAAATTGTGCTCCCACGGCAACCGCGTTTTTTTTTTTTTTCTTTTCTTTTCTAATCGCACATTTGTTTGGGTCATTACATCAGCTGTCTATTTTGATATTTATCTCAACACTAGTAAGAATGCGAGATGAACCCTTTGAAATGACTTTACTTCACATCGTTGCAGGCTTTTTTAATCCTCTTGGACGAAGTGTCTTCCTGCAAAAACCCTATGACGTTTAACATTACTCTTTGCTACTAAAGACTAAACAGTAAAGAAAGTGGCCCTTTTGTATCTTTGTTACAGTTATAAGAGAAATGATGAGAATTTTAAGGCAGCCTTTGGATTTTTATTGTCTTTGTATTTGGTGGGTTCACCACGAGCTTTTATGACATTTTTGACTCTTCTTGGGCATGGAGTCAATAAACTTATTGAGTAAACTCCTCCAAACACTCTTCAAAACTAATTCTATGTATTGTTGAGTTTTAGCATGAGAGCGCAGGGAATTAGCCCTTCTCGTCATCATGCTCCATATATTTTCACTTGGATTTAAATGCGGTGACTGAGCTGATCAAGATACCTTCTTTATTCCTTTGCTTCTCCCCATCTAGTAGTACTGAATCATATATCTGGCTTATAAAGTTGGCACTTGTCCTCATTCCTTTCTTCATAAACACCAACTTGGACTTCTTTCCCCAGTTATGGCGCTCCAATTAAGACTTACTGCACCATGCTGCTATTTGCCAGCTCAATTTGGTAAAACAATCAGATACCCTCACAACAAGCAAAGCGCCAAAAAGTTTGCTGAGAAGAGTCTGGAGTAGCTCTTTTGCTACAAAGTACACTTAATTTGCTCTATTTATTAATTCACTTACTTATGGTGACTTTAATAGAAAATGATATTGGAAGAAGCAAAATCCTTGAAAAGTAATTTGCAGAAAGATGATTTAAACTTTGGATCACAGTCGACTGTTGAAGAGTAAACTTTTATCGCACTCATACATTATTCCAGAAAGAGATATCGCGTTGACTTGCCGCTTTTTCGTATAAATTGTGTTATACAAAGCTGCAAAAATGTGGCTTTATTTTCTGACTGTATATTATTCCAGATAAAGCAATCAAGTGGTCAATTGCTAACGATAATTTTATAAAAATATTCATATAGTAAAACATACCAAAATCTAATTGCTCTTACGAGCTTCTGCTACAAAATATGCACTTATTTGCATAATAATGAGGATGCGAATTCATTTATACTTTTTCATTGTCAATTATTTATTAATGTACACTTTTTACACAAAAATATAGTTTAGATTGTATTTTGTATACGAAGGCGATTTGTTGCCACTAAATTATTTCTAAATGAAGCAGTGTAGTCCTTTTGATGCTGTCTTAGGGCAATCTCGGGTAGTCTAGGTACTGCTGCTGCTGTTGTTGTTGTTGTAGCAACGGTTGATGTATTACCAAATGTTATCTGCCTTCGCTCTTTTCTATTACGAGGTTCTATGGCAGGCACATCGGCTACTATTTCTTGAGATGGCGTAGTTCTTCTTACACGTTGTTTATAATGCTTCATAAACTGACGATGACCCAGCTTTATACCAGATTCTAATACCAATTCATTATTTTCATCTGTCTGTGTTAACACTTGATCTCCTAATGGCTCAAAATTGTAATACTTCAGCAGTTCTTCAGGATCTTCTGATTCATCATAAGCCATCTTACAATGACCTTTGTCAAGCTAATAAACATAAGTACACTATTGTCATTCAATAGAAATATAAACTCACCATATGTTTGCGTACAGCAACAAGCGATTTCCATTCCTTTCCTCTGCCATTACAATACAGACAGACAAAGTCATTGATAATTTTATCTGCCAAATAGGCGACCAATCCCTTTGGATCCTCTAAATATTCAACATCAGGCAAAAAGAAGCCATGTTGAACCTTCATATGTTCAAGGTTGGTATTGAAATCTCTATTGTCGACGCCACAGAATATACAGTAATCAGTTATTCTTTCTGTATCACTGGCGGTGGATATGACAGATTCATTGTCGGTATCTTCTGCATCAGAGAACAAACTAATCTTCTGATGGTGCTTATAATGAGCCACTTGCTGAGGCTGAAGAGAAGGCGACGATAAATGCTCTCTACCAATAAGTGCCTCCATGTCTTTATGTTTCTTGGACAACAAATGATTGGCAAAGGCGTTTTCAGAGAAATAGGATTTTCTATAGAGATATACTTTAACACTGCAAGTTACGTATAGGCACACACACAATACCTGCAAAATGTGCATTCATAGATAATGCCCTGTCTCTCTTCTTCTTCTCTTCCCTTTGTTTGTTGAGCTATGAATGTGTAAACAATGCTTCCTATATTTCGACTATACCACAATAACACTAACCTAAAACCTTCTGAGCAAATTGTTCAGCATTAATAGGTGCAAGTTGAGCAATCTTTCTTTTCAAATTATACTTGTGCCAACTAACGTTTGATTATTAATATATCTTGCTCGACCGCAGCAACTTGCCATTTTAAACACTTACTCTGAGCGATAATGAGTTCGCTGTCTTTCACTTGTAGGAAAAGCAACTTGACAGGCAAGACAAGTAAATAAATGATTTCTTGGTTGTAGAGGATTAGACAAGTATTGTTGTTGTTGTTGCATGATTGGTAATTAAAGAAGAAGAAAAGGTTAAAAAAAATACAGTGACAGAATTCAAGCATTTCAATTTCTTTTTCAGACAGCTTACAAATTGAAGCTTCCGACAAGGTCGGGGTTAATATCGTGACTCAGACGAATCAGTAATTTGAGGGAACCAGTAAAATTGTGTATTTCACTTGATTATATGCAGTGGGTCATTCGCATACATACACACACAATAAAAGGATAAAAGTTTGATGATGTTAAATTACCTCATGAATATTACAGTGCAGAACTGTAGGGTCAGTAATGCCTACAGCGTTTACCGGAGTATGAAATCGAACAATGCTTAAATGAGTATATATAGTCAACATATTTTACGACTTCCCCCTCCTTTTCTTTCGTCTATTCATCATTATCAATGGCTCCAAACCCTAATATCTCAAGCTTGTTTCAAGAATTACTATTTAACAAGAAAGAAGAAACAGTTATAGAAGAAGAAGGCAGTGACTTCAAAAGACTGTTACATAAAAATAAAAAGATACCCTCTAATTACTCAATATCCTCCATGTCAACAAACTCATCAAGAATACATAAAGATTCCCCTGATTATAACTCGGTGGTTTATCTCAATACTGCTTCAGTTATAAAGAAAAAGAATAGATTTGATTTCTTTGGTTTATTCAATCGACAAGAAGAAGATAGATACTTTAATTCCAATAGGAATGACCTAAGTAAAGACATATTTCCCAGTGACAAATAAAATCTTTATTATATTGCTATTATACTTTGAATGCACCAGAAACAAGGCATAGGTTTCGGTCAGTGAATTGGGTGTTATAGATGGGGGTTTGTTTAGTTGGGAATACTCCAAGCTGATCACGACTATAAAGAAATAAACAAAAATGGTAAAATTATCTATATTGACGTCTTTTTTTTTGTTTTACCTTTCATATACACGTTTACTATAACCTTCATCTTCTTGTAATCTTCTCTTCTTAAGTGTCGAATCCATCATGCTGTCGTCATGGCTCGTGTTTACGTCCCATACTCTGACCGTACAATCTGAGCCACCGGATACAAGAATATTACTATCTGCACTAAACTGAATAGAGTAGATGAACCCAGTGTGGCCTGTCATTTTTTTAATCTTCTTTCCACTCTTCAAGTCCCACAAGAGAATAGATTTATCTTCTCCTGCCGATGCCATTAATTTTCCATTAGGCGAGATCGCAACTGCCTTGACGGCACCTGTATGTCCTGTGAATACTCTCACACAATTACCACTATGAATATCCCATAGGCGACAGGTTCGATCACTTGACCCAGTAGCCAAATACTTTGAATTAGGATGAAATTTGATTGTCTGGTGATGGCTATATTTAGTATCATGCATATGCAAACATCCTACTTACTTACGTCAACATCCGATAGATGGCCCGTAAATATTCTTAATGGACTGATATGGTCTAAACTCCATAATCTAGCCGTTCTATCGTGTGAGGCAGTTGCAAAATAAAATCCAAAAGGTCCAAACTCAACATCCCAAATAGGGCTATTATGTCCCTTGAAGACAACCAAGTTTGAATAGGTCTGTGTACTCCATAATCTAACCGTCTTGTCTTCTGAACAAGACAACAAGTACTTGTTGTCTGGACTAAAGCTTAGTCCATAAATAGGCCCAGAGTGGCCGACGAGTCGTTTATAATCTGAACCATGTCTTTCTCTTTGTCTGTTCAAATCGTTGTCTGTCGAATATGCATTAGGGAGGTTAAGGTTATTTTCGTAACTATACTCACAATCATTCACATGCGCCGGGTTGATTGTATTCCGAAGTGACCTCAGTTTTTCTCCCTTTAGACTCCATATTTTGATAAATGACTGTGAAAAACCTCCTGCGATGAGTGTTGCATCTTTCGTCATGGTAACACAATTCAAACTAGAAAAGTATAAATAAATGTAACACTCTTAGCGTCACTTTACCTGTCATGTGTGTTATGAAAAGTGTAGCAGCATATACTAGGTAATGACGTCTCGTTTAGTGCCAGACGTTGATTGACATCCTTCAAATGTTCTATTTCAGCTCGAATGTCCGTCCCCCTACTATGTATAGAGTCATGTATCCCTGATTCTTAAAGTTGTTTGCTTTTCTCTGTTTATTGCCTTACTAGGGTGGTAGTGGTACATCATGAGGTGATGGTCCATCCAGTGAGTACTCTTGAATTTCCTTTTTAAAAATGTCAAGCAAAGATGATACTTCTTCATTTTCTTTCTTTTTTTGCCCATTCTGTTCTTCCTCTTTTATAGCCTGTTCTACTTCCTCCTTAAAGCTTGGTTCGAATTGTAGTAAACCTAACTGTACACGCTGCCGATTGAATTCTTCAAGCTGTTGCGTCTGATGTCCCGTAATACCAATCACGTCGTCCTCCAACTCCAACCCGCCTGCGGATTTCAGCTTTCCGTGCACCACTAGATGATATTAGTATAATAACTATTTTCAAATGGTCATATTACCTTGAATGTTTAAATATTGATTTACAATGCGTAATAGTAGCATGAATCGATTGTCTTGGAGATAATTCAAAAATAGTTCAAAAGGAACCCCTGACATCCTTAGGTTGTATTTGTTGTTGCGATACATTTGTGCAATTTCATTTTCTCGAATATGATGAGGCTCTGTTATAGAAGCAAATGTGTTCAAATCGGGTGTATGTAATTCGACGTGATCCACTCGATATGCCTTCATAAATTCTTGGGCTATATAAATACAGTTTAGAATCGTTTGAATTGATATTTACTTATTTATTACCTTTGTCTGGTAATCCTTTACTAACAAGATCAAGGTAAGAATGAACAAAGATTGGAAACAAGACAGACCGCAGTTCAGGCTACATGTATGTTATAATCAAACTGTTCTTTTTCTTTTTCTTTAATCTCACCTTGTACCAGTCAAGTGAATTTTCTATCCATTCTCTTAAACTGTTATAGCTCACACCATACATGTCAGGATCTTCTTCTTCGTCTTCTTCTTGTTCTTCTTCGTCTTGTACCATTACTTCTGATTGTTGCTGTTGCTGTTGTTGTTGTTGCGTGGTGTCGACTTTATTAATCGCTGAAGCGTCTTGAAGAGATACAGTTTCTCCTCTTAATTCACGTAAAAAAATCGCTTCAGTGGCTCGGAAGCCTTTTGTTTGAAGATATGACACGAGCATCTTGTCAATATTGGGTGGCTCATTCTCTCCAGGATTAGGTGCATTGGCTGACATTCTTTTTTAATGTTTGAAAAAGAGTTAAATACGACTCTCTGGTTTTTATTGGCCTCAGCTGGGATTAAACATAAAACTTCTTTTTTTTTTCTAGTCTCTTGAGCTGTAAGCTTTCAAAAAGGGGAAAGAATGCCATTACAAAAGCCTTTGAACTTTGAGGCTTTATGAATGAGAACAAGCAATAAAGAAATGAATCTTGTTTGATTTTACATGTTTGATATAAAGCTGCTGTTTGTGTATATATACAGGCGCACATTCCATGAATACCTTTCCCTGTCTATACTTCTTCCTTTATCCAAGCAATGGGTTCAACATCTGCCAATAAGTGCTCTATATATTTCGATGGTCTGCTTAGTAAGGTATTTTGTATAAAGGCAGGACAAGTGTCACCTCTGTTATGGATGAGAATAAACTGTCACTTTTAAGCCACATACCTCTAAAATATGCATGCAGAGAGAAAGTATCCATTTCTTTACGACACAGCATGGGTAAAATAGTTTTTAATGAAGATGAAGAAATTGTCGTTCCAGAACCAGTTGCAAAGAAGCCAGAACAGATAGAGGAACAGATCTCTGATGATGATGAAGCTCCTGAAGCCATTTCGACATCAACAGCAAAACAAACCTCATTATTTAAAGCCAATCTAGAAAAAGAAGCAGCAGCCAAGTAAGTTTGTTTCATTAAACCAACGCACACAATATAACACAATTTTTTAGATTAGCAGCTAAAGAAAAAGAAAAACGCAGAAAGAGAGATCAACTTTTAAAAGAACAAAGCAAACAGAAAAAGAAGGTAGAAAAGAAAGAAGAAGAAGAAGAAGAAGAGAGTGAAGAAGAAAATGAACCAGAACTGCTTCCAGAAGACTTGCTCGCACAAGCTATTGCTGAAGAAAAAGAAGAATCCAAAAAACGTAATCATATTACAGCGGAAGATTTTGAACGTATGATCGCTGAAGAAGAGGAAAGAGAGAGAGCAAAAAAGAGAAGAACGGTTGCGAGACGAGTGGGTGAATATACAGTCAAGGTGCTCAATCAGCGTCCAAAGGCCGAAAAGAAAAATAAGAACTTGATTAATCTTAAGAAAACAAAACTTCATAGAAAGGCTGTACCAAGAAAAGACGCGGTCCAGAATATTAGTAGTGGCAGAGATGGTGCTGCTTTAGTGTTTCGTCGTAAATAATTCACTTGTAAATAAATATAGAAGAAATGATATCCATCTACTTTGCTGATAATTCATTAATAAACTACTTGAGGGTATATTTTATTGACATAAACAATAGAAATACAAAATGTATAACAATAATTAATCCTCTTCATCACACTGTGACTCGACGGGGTAGATGAAAAAGGCTAGTGATGCTGCAAGTGCAGACACACCAGCACATACAAAGAAGGTAAAATAAGGCATTGTGCCTACAGTAGCACTATAGATGCTATTGATACCCACTTGACTTACGATTACTAAATGTGTATACTTGTCAGTCTATGTTAAACAACAACAAAAAAAAAATACAACTTACTTGAAAAGGATTCCAGTGTTGCCATGGCACCCCAAACTTTTCCTAGCTGTGATTCATCAGAAAGATTTGACACCAGTGATCGAATACCAGGAGCAGCTAACACAGCAAAACCCTGTAAGAGGCCAGTCCAGATGAAGGCAGTGGATGTATTGACCAAACCAAAGAGAATAAAGGCAACAATTTCGACCGAAAGACCTGAACGGACCAGCCATGCATCGAATAAAATAGTGTTTTGAATATCACGCTCAGATACAGTCGACGGGACTTTATCGTCTTGAAGAGTGTCTAGTGATGACGAAGAACTGCTTCCCTGTTTGGGCGCATCTCGTTTTACTATAGCGGTCTTTTTCTCAGTTGGCTTGTACTTGTGAAACAGTTTTGTGATAAGTGGTAGAACCGCCAGCATAATGAACAACCGAGAAAAGGAGGTGACACTAACAAAAAAGCCGCCCTCATAAGCTGTCCAACCAAACTGAAGCATACCATAGAGCAAAGTAGGTGGAATTAGCAGAACAGTGACTAGAACTTGAATTATGGAAATAATAGGAAGTGCCCATCGATTGGCATGCTTGGAAGAAGTGTGGAAGAGGACGCTGATTGCAGAAAAGATATTGATGCGCTGCAAGAATGTCTGATTAGGCTTTTCTTTATACTCGCTGATATCCTTGGATTCGGGAAGGACGAAGGTAGAATATATCAAGAAAGTGACATGAATAACAATAACCATCCAGAAAACACTAGCAATAGTTCCAGTCTGCTTGATTAAATAAGAACTAAAGGACGGTCCTAGGATAATCAAGATAATGGTAAGCTAAAAGAATAGAACAGAACAAGCATTATACCCAATGTGGTTCCTAAATAGAGAGCAGCAATCATATGGCTAAATACAAGAGTCCTACAAACAAAATTCTCAATGTCAAATCTAGGGTCTTGGCATGCCTCGGCGCCAATGGTTGAACCCTACCTGTTGGTTAATGTAGTACAATCAGAGATGTATGCTTGAGCAGTTGAAACCAGGACAGAGTCGCCAGCCAGCAATCCACGGATAACATAGCCAATAAAGATTAAATAGACATCGAATATGTTGTAGTACTTGAGAGTTAAGATAAAGCTTGCCATTGAGATAATGCTGCCAATGACCGAGATTTTTAGAACAGTAACTCTGCCTTTGCGATCAGAAAGCGCGCCGTAATACCCAGCTAAGAGGAGAGCTAAAGGATGATAAGGTTAATGATACACATTAAACAATATTTATCGTTTACATGATCCAGAAGATAAAAACATGATGAACGCTTGAACTCGAGAGACAATCGCTTGCACCTCAGGAATATTGCATTGATCCAATGGAATATCAGAGTCACTTATCGAGTGAGCTTGATAATATCTAAAACTCACGTTAATAAGCAAGAAATAATACTAAAGACAACATTTACTTGTAGCAAAAGATAATGGTGAGGCCTTCAACGAGTGGTGCTGCAATAGAACTATTCAGAATAAGATTATACATATACAATATATACAATTATGCAATGCTTACCCTAACGTAAAAGCAAATCCGAACACCGGTACGATAATGTACCAAGGGGATGGTTTCTCCTTTACAACTTTAGGCTTAACATTTGCGCCATTCAATAAAGGAGTTGCCTCGTCCAGAGTCTGTTCGAAATCCATTATGATTATATAAAGATAAAAAAGAAGAAGAAAAAGAGATCTTGAATTGGCAAGTTTCGCTTTAAACAGCGAGTGTGTGCTTTGTGAGGAAAAGTATCGGGGTTTGGATGTTTTTCTTAGTAAACATCGATCTACGATGTCGCTATAAAATCGTCATGGAGATATCAATGACGAATATACAACGCTGGATGTAATTCATCATGCAATAATATGCTTATAATTAGACTTTAAAGGGATCTGCATTGAATATCGCTCATTACAGCCCTACAAGCTATCTGCAAAGATATGCCAAGGTTGTGCCTTGAGTTACACTGCTCAGTCCTAAAAGGATATGCGCCCTTTGAAGTTTTGAGCCAATCCTTGTCAACGGAACATTTTACCAGGCATTGTTAGTGGTCGATTGACATCACACACACTTGCTTAGAAAGACATGAATGATATACTCTATCTTTATATAAGACTTTAAGCCAAATTGTATATAGGTCATCTTGGCTCACCAGGTAAAGCTTATTAAGGTGTATATAAAGATAAAGCTTCATATCACTGGCAATTGATCTCTCTTTTTTTCGTTTTCTTGCTTCAAGTGCCTGGATTACACAACTGTTTGAGAAGTGCTTTAGCTGCTTCATTCTAGAAAAAGCCTTCTGATGCACCATCGCTCTTTTTACATATTTCTATGCGTCAAGTGTAATACTCGGCGTAGTTTCTCATGCTTGATGTGTATTCAATGCCACCAATAGTCTGCTTTATAATGAACAATGCATAAATTTACACTTTTCACAAATTATTCGTGCGCTTTGCTCATGCAGTTTAAAAATAAAAATTCGTTCAGACTCATGCAAAGGTATCATTCAAACCAGTTTAAAAATTCATGCAC
Source organism: Rhizopus microsporus ATCC 52813 (assembly GCF_002708625.1). Classification (NCBI taxonomy): domain Eukaryota; kingdom Fungi; phylum Mucoromycota; class Mucoromycetes; order Mucorales; family Rhizopodaceae; genus Rhizopus; species Rhizopus microsporus. The sequence continues at coordinate 152,242 of NW_019671916.1, read as the reverse complement.
AAAAAA
>NW_019671916.1:146911-151946 GCF_002708625.1 Rhizopus microsporus ATCC 52813 | reverse complement strand
GAGCTTGCTTTTACACATAGACCAGAATTGTTCAATTGGGCCGAGCTCAGGGGAGTAAGCTGGAAGATAAACACCATCATAACCGCGTCGCCCAACCATACAGCGCATAAAACACAGTATGTGAAGCTGACGTATATCAATGAACTAGGATTAACATGGCAAAACTCGAACCAATGAAATAGATTCACGAAGGCCATGCTCTCTGAATTTTTATCAGCCAAAGTGTCCACATTTTTTTGTGACGAGAATTTTATTGCAAATAACAAATAAACAGAAAAGACAGCTATGTGTATCATTCGTCGTAAGGAAAATCATTTAGGTTCGTTTTCTTGATTTGGCTTGTTTTCGGTGCCAAGTAAATATGACCAGCAGAGGTACGCGACAAGCGATGAGAAGAGCTTGTTCGTGCTGGCAATGCTGGTATCACTTGGTTGACTTCTTTTTGAAATAAAGCTCGTTTAAGAATTTTGGTGGTGTTTAGCAGAAACGTCTTTCGTTTTGAAGAGATAGTCCAATGTTTGTTTGAACATATCGAGGTTGGAAAGATCCTTGGGAACGATAAGCTTGGAAAGCAGAGATGCAACATAGATACCATCTTCGGTTAATTTCAGCATGTACAAATAACCAACATTACCTGTCAAAATTAGAAGTCAGTCATCGATTATCATTGCGTCTACTAATCATCATATATACCGATGAAATCCATCGCCAACAGTTCGCTGATGTCGTTTGAACAATGGCTGTTGAGATGGTTGAGAACCGCTGCGTTCGTGCGCAAATTTTTTGATTGCTGTTTTAGTTTCAAATCTTCTTGAACTCTTGACCGTTTCCATTCGTTTGAAGATAATTCGATCTTCATGTTGCCATCGTATCTAAGCATAAGATCGATTTTCTTTCCATACACTGGTGCTGTCTGCATGGGGATAAAGATTGCCTTGTTCAAATGGGCTACATTTTTGGTTGCCTCACAAGAGTTATCACCGTCCACCAATGCCACATCTGTGTAATCAAAAACAAACTCCAAAATGGTTGCAAATCTGCGATAGAAAGTCAATTCAGATTCATCGGCTTTCTTCGACCAGCGTTCCAAATTTCGCACGATGTGCTCCATGATGAGGAGTAGGATATAGGGCTGACTTTGTTGTTGGCATCTCGTTTTCGATATTTGCCATTTTTTCTCGTCAATAAAAGCGATAATATCACAGATATTGTCACCTGCATGAACAATGACATCGAAAAGGGCACTTGATTCCGGTGATAAGCCATCGTAGTTATCCAGATTCAATGCCGATACGACGTTGTGGATACGGGCCCACTGATGTTGTGAGAAAAACTCTCGATAGGTATCTTGCATTGAAGTATTCAGCATATTGATGATCCTCGAAATCGATAACTCCAACAAAGCTTCTTCAGTCACCGAGAGCGTGGTTTTTGTCAATTGTTTTGTCAAGATGTGGGCACCTATTTTCATCATTGTCGAAACCATATCCGTGTCGATCGCATCCTTTATCTCTACCAATTTCCGTGCCTGTTTCGAGGAAATTGTGTATCCCAAATGCTGAAACCAAAGCAGAAAAACGGCATATCAGTATGTCATGTGTTGTGTTTCTTAGAATCAGTCCTTTTTTTACCGATTTATAGGTCATGTCATGAACAAAGTGTTCGATATCAAAAATGCCATCGTCATCGTCGTCGTCATTTGTGTTTGCACGATCGCTCTTGTCGGATTGATGGGCAGAAGAGACAAAATCCGATTCATGCTGAGTTACCAGGGAAGGTACAGCAGAAGAGGTTGGAGGCGTTGTCGGGGAAAAGTTTGATAACGATGCTGAGGCAGACGATCCTTGATTTGTTGATTCACTTGCCACGGCAATGTTAAAGGTTGATTCGGTCAAAGCTGCGGTTGTCTGCAACGATTTCATGCTCAAAATCTTGTATGTCAGTTTTGTTTTCATCTAATTGATTCAAAAGTTCTCAGCATTAACGGGGTCAAGGCGAAAAGTCATATAACTCTTTTCTTTTTTCTTACGGTGGAATCGATCAATTTCTTCATATCCTTCCAAGTAGTGTCACAAGATCCTTTGAACCTGAATGAAACAAAGTCAGTAACAACAACCAAGGCAGTTTGAAGTATACTTACGTATCTGCATTAGGAATCTTGCCGAATTCCTTGAATGTTAAAGCAAACCGCGTTTTCCAAAGTGAAAACAGCTCGCTTATTTCACGATTCTCGTCCAAGGACCAATGCACTAATTGCGAGACGTTTTTGGCCACGAAGTCGTTGAATCGTGGTTTCTTTGCGGTTTTGATGTAGTTTTCCAGTTCTAGAAGAAAAAATTCTTTAAAATTTGGTACTTTAAAAGAAATATTACCTTCTTGTCCTTCAAACTTCTTCCTAGATCGCTTCTCTTTCCCTTTCTCAAAATCCATTTTTTTGAAACAGAAATTCAAGAAAAAAAAAAGGAACATAAAAAGGCCTTTCTCTCTCTCAAAAAAAAAAAAAGGGAAGGTGTTGTGGGTGGCTGCTTATCGGTAGACAGTTTGAACGTTTCTGGGGCTGAAGATACAAACTTTGACTTGGTAATAAAGTCTCTTCGCCTTGTGAAGCGTTCTTGAAACCCTTACTTTGCACTTGAAGCGGGAAAACTAGTTCTATATTGGATAAGAAATCTGTGACATTTAAGAAAAGTTGGCTTATGGCCAACTCAGCGTCTAAACGTGATAAGACCGGCAACTTCCAAGTTCTCAAAAAGGGAAACTGCTACACCCTTCCAAAATTCCTTACGTCATCCTCCAGTCACAAACGTTGTTTATTATTTTTCCTTTTGCTAATTTTTTGTTTTTACCATCTTTTTCGTGACAAGGGAATCTCTGGTCGGTAACGACATAGCTTAGCTGTGTCAAAGCTGTGTCAAAGTTGTTTCAACCAAGAGTATGCTTCAGGTTACCTGCGGCGACCCAAGTGAGATGGCAATTCAGTGTACGGGTATCACCTTTATACGGTTGTCATCGGTAGCGCTTTGCCATGATGTGGGTTTGTTTGAGAAGAAGCGAAGTAAGAATCACGGTATAACAAACTTATGCTCAATATTTACTCATCTTTTTTTTTCTTTGTTTTTGCTGTATGCTCATGTATCTTCACTGCTTTATTTTTTTTTTACCCATATCATGGTTAGGGAATCTCTGGTCGGTAACGACATAGCTTAGCTGTGTCAAAGTTGTTTCAACCAAGAGTATGCTTCAGGTTACCTGCGGCGACCCAAGTGAGATGGCAATTCAGTATACGGGTATCACCTTTATACGGTTGTCATCGGTAGCGCTTTGCCATGATATGTGTTTCAAGGTTTTAATAAGTTCGTAATTCGTCCAAAGCCGATCCCACTTTTCCTACCGGATACGACAATCAATAAATAGGGCTTGAGTGCCAGGATGAAACTGACTTTAGGCAAATCATTTTATAAAAGCTTTTTAGTACTTCTTTTGAATCAAAGTATGAACGATCACGCAACTTTACAACGACTGCAAAATATGTGACCATTGACGTGTCCAATACTATCGAAACTCCTTCCTGTTACCATAACACTTTTATCACTCCACTCAAACAATTCAAAATTGAACGATGATTGATCATCCACCACAACCTCTTGACTTTGACGTGTCCGCGGCGATGCTTGGCATGTACGACTTCGGTTATTAAAAGAACTAAATGAAAATAAAAGTCGTGCAGTGCAAGAACTCTTTCTTTCACATTTTGTTCAATTTATTAAAATGGACTCTTTTATTCGCAAAGATGGAAAAGAAAACATACTAGATGGCCACGGAAATGAAGTTTTTACGGTCGATATGGAAGTAGATGACGAAGCTTACCCGCTTGAATATGTAACAAACTTTAACCAATATCTCGATGTAAAATCACCTGAGAAAAGAGAACAACAGAAAGAAGAAAAGCTACTCGATAAGTCTAAGACTAATAATCAATCGTTCGAAAATGGTAAGAGGACCTACAGACGCTGCAAACCTGAGGATAAAGAGCGGGGAGTTTTTTTTTCCTTATTTACGAGAAAAACATGAGCATAAGAGAAACAACAAGGATCCTTAAAATTCCAGAGACAACCGCTCAAAGCTGGTGTAAAAAAGAAAGTCAAAATCCGGACGAAGTGATCGAAAGACGAAAGGGAAGTGGCAAGCATGTGGGAAGACTGCTGATCTTGAAAGTAGAACATGAGCAGTTCTTGTAAGAACTTGATGATAAGCCGAGCTTGGTTTTGGAAGAAATGATGGACGGTTTGACAAGCCAGTTTGAGGATCTATCAATTTCAAAAACTGCTCTATACAACATTGTAACCGAAAAGTGTAGAATCAGTTTGAAGAAAGCACACTTCCATTCAATGGAGTGAAACAGTCCTGAAAAAATTCAGGAAAGATACGATTGAAGAAAACAGACCTTGATTTCATGAGCAACTGTACCTTTATTGACGAGGCAGCTTTCCATGTAAACATGAAGCGCCCCATAGCATGGTACAAAAAAGGAAGCCGTGCTGTTGTGGTCGTACCCAAGACGATAACTATTTTGGGCGCTATCTCTCCTTATGGTGTAGTGAACGTCAAGGTACGAAGACCAAGGGTACCTGTCCCCTCGAAGAAGAGAAAAAAAGCAGGCGGTATTCAGGCGGCTAGAAATGCGAAAGCTGGAACAGTGGCAGGACACTATTTCAATTTCATTGCAAGTACCCTTGACATTTTGGATCAGCATGAACAATTTAAGGAGAATTACATTATTATGGATAGCGCTCCCATTCACATGAATGCTGATATAAGAAAATATATTGGGCGACGCGGTTATGATGGTGTTTATCTTCCAGCTTACTCCCCTGAGCTCGGCCCAATTGAACAATTCTGGTCTATGTGTAAAAGCAAGCTCAAAAGAGAAGAGCTTTTGTAAGAAGAGACCATGTCATCTAGGATAGGGGGCGCATGCAACAGAATTCTTCTAAGCGATATTCGGAGATTTTGTAGATATTCTGATGCTAGATTT
>NW_019671916.1:115103-146651 GCF_002708625.1 Rhizopus microsporus ATCC 52813 | reverse complement strand
ATTTTTAAACTGGTTTGAATGATACCTTTGCATGAGTCTGAACGAATTTTTATTTTTAAACTGCATGAGCAAAGCGCACGAATAATTTGTGAAAAAAGTGTGGTCTAAAGTTATCTTGAAGGGTTTATGCTATTTTTGTTTATTGCAAAAAGAAAGGCAATGAAATATTAGGTAAGTTTGAAGGTATTTATACTTTACGAAAGTACCTTTCTGTAATGTTTATAAGCATTGCTTATATAAAAACAAGGTCATTTTCTAGGAATAAGACTGCATATGCATATTTAACACTACATTTGTTTGTAAAGAAATTCTTTCAACAACAGAGAATGCTGGATTTTAGCATTGCTTATTACTTTACGTGTTTTCTATTCAAGGTACTGTTCGTTTAAAATCCTTATTACAAACAATCTTCTCTTTTGATACCTGAACATAAGAAAAGACAATAAGCTCATTTGAGTAATTGGGGGATTTTATTTGAGTTATAATGGGAATACTTCCTAAAGGTCTCTAATCACTGAATATACAAACCAAGGATAAAAAAGCCCCTTCCTTTTTTTTCTCTAGTCCGCTTGTCTTACAAACGAAGCAATCGTAAGGATTACCCACAAATCAGATGATGAACAAAAGATTGTAGCTTTTATCCGTTAGTTGTCTGTTGACTATTGGTTTCAGATGATGGCTGTTGCTGTCTCCCTAAAATTTTCACTACTTGTGGTTGCTTCCCATCCACTTTTTTTGTTCTTTTAGGTTTATTTGGATTGTCCTTCCTGGGCCCTCTTGGTTTATCTTTTCTGTTGGGTGAGTCTGATCCTCGGTTGCTAGCTGAGGGACTGGGCTCTCCACGGTCTCCCTCTTTACGTTCTCCTTCCTTTTTCCTCTTATTACGATCTCTCTTTGGTTTCTTACTTTCTGATGCAGATGGCTGTTGCTGTTGCTGCTGTTGTTGTTGTTCGGCATTTTTTTCTTTTTCTGCTTTTCTTCTGGCATTCTTTTTCGCAGCTTTTTTGGCTTTTGCAGCAGCCTGTGCAGCCTTTTGAGCTCGAAGATGTTCCAATAGAGGTGTTGTTTTAGGCTTATTTGCCTGTTCAGCAGCAAGTGTTTTGGCTAAAGTTATTATTAGGATTAATGCACTAGAATAACCCACTACCGCCAAATCCCATACCTGTAACCATAGCAATCCTATTTTCGAGTTTTTCTATAGGATTAAGTCCATCGTTTGCATCATCTTGTGCTTCTTTACTCTTGTTCTTTTCCGCTTCCAAGAAATTCAAGAACTCTACATAGTCTGGATCCTCATCAATAGTGCCCTGGCGAGTATCTGTCGTCTTGTGCTCCTTTGGAATCTTTTGATATGGAGCAAACTCTACTACAGCTCTGCTTTCATTTCCTAACGTTCAAAGCGTATAAATTATACTGCTATACATGTTTTTTTATATATACTTACCACGGCTATCTGTGAATGGACGTCCGTCAAATCCTTGATGGAAAGCAATCACTGCTTCCATTGTCTTCAAGTGAAAGTAGGCTCGAGAGAATATGTTTTCCTTCCCTTTACTAATGATAAAGTTTTTAGTTTTTTTTTTTTTCTTTGATAAATGAAAAATTAACTTACGATTTTGGAATCTTTCCTGGAACAAAGAAGGAATAATCTGTTGTTTGCTCGTTAATCCAGGGCTTTACTGCTTCCATAAGAACATCTTCTTGTAGTAAAGGTGGAAGTCTTCGAACGACAACCTTTGTCTTCAAAGTAGGTTTACGTGAATGTCTCTTGGGCTTTTTTTTTATTCTTTCTTTCTTCTTTTTCTTATCGTCAGACTTCGTCTTTGGAGAATCCATTGTTGGCTGTTCTTGGGCTGACATGGTGCGAAAATAGAAAAAAGGAAGTGAGAGAGAGACTGAAGTTAAATGAGCTGGACTGTTCGGAAATAGAAATCAACAGGCCATTCAAATTTCGACGAAAAGATTAGAAAGGCTCCATTTATCCAGCCGTTAACTCATGAGGATTATTCAAATGAGTATTGAAGGAGGCTTTCGAATGTTAAGACTAATTGAAAACTTATACTAGAAATCACAACACATGTGGTGGATTCACATAAGCAGAGATTACTATGATAGACTGTAAGTAAGTACATTACGAATAAGACATATAGTATGCTGTATTTTATACTCTTTATCTTGGTAGATATGTATAGTCTTACGAGATTTAAACTAGTTGTCTTTCATAGCAGTCGCTTACAGCTTTGAAAAAATAGATTTAAAACCATTGCTTAACGTCTTCACTCACGCTTTCATAATCATTCTCCTCAGCACGGAAAGCTTGAGCCCCTTCAAAGATGTTGTGGCAATAGAAATAGCACTGTATTTGTTTGTTTGTTTTTTTCTAAAAGTCTTTTCTATTTCTAGATTAGGTTTTTCTGTTCTATCACAAACGTAGTAGTTTTCTAAAAGTATATCTGATGCGTTTCCTATACTTGACTTTGTTTAACTGAAGAAGGGATCCTGCTCAATTCCCGTTTGGGTGTCGCCCTGTTGTTCCAAGAGGCAACCATATCGTCATGGATTGGATGAAGTCGTTGATATCATGATGTGCACTCTCTTGAATCAAGCGAATATAATAAGCTTAAGAATATTTACTCTTGAGTATATGTTTTTAGAAACGCTTTATAGGAAATTGCTACTGTACCTACTTTATGTACTCTTTTTATATACAAACTACTTGCGACGTGACTCAGGATAAACTATACATTTGAACAAAGAAATTGCAATAGTACAAAATTTTGCCGTGTCACTATAAAACATAGTAAGCTCCTTAAAAAAGAACAAAGAATACAATAATGAGAACCTAAAAGAACAAAGAAATAAAAATGAATGTCTGCACAAAATAAATTACTTTATTCTTTCCCTTTTATTTCTTTTTTTAAGCTTAGAGTTTTATGCAACAAGTAATTCAGTAGCAAGAGGTCCGTAAAAGACGGGATGCCATGAATCTAGCATTGTACTGCGTATGTTTCTGGGTAGAAAATGGGTTTCAAGAGGATACACCATATCCAGATGTAATGTCTGAGAAATTTTGAAGTCATTATTATCGCGCCGTCGCCTGTGGTGAAGGACATGTCCTGCGTTCTATAACATTTAGTCTATAGATTTTCCGTCGTAATGTTATTAATAGAATTGACTGAATGTGCATTTTTTGTAGGGCTTCGCTGGATGTGTAAGAGGCTGTTTTGATATTTTTGACATTGTCAAAAAAAATCCAGACAATGGTAATAAATGAAACGCGCTTAATTTGTATTCACATTCGCTCATTATGTTCATAATATTCTTATTTGAGCTATTATTATCATTAGTATTTTTTTTTTCTTTCATGAAAGGGTTTGATTATCGCGAAAGGAAAGGATATTTATATAGCAATAGACAACAAACATTAGGTCATATTACGAATGCTTTATGCCAAAGAACCTTACGAAACGAGCCATACCGTCTATGCCACTCGAGCACAAGCAGAAGACGAAAGAAAGAGAGGCAGCTATATCGTAGGAATGCTGGATTTTAAGGTCAATACCATAGAAGAGTCATTTTTGCATATGGCGACGCAAGCCTTCCAAGCTCTATGCGTTCATTTACTCCTACGCCCTCCAAAGTAAAATGAATTTACAAAAACATGCAATTATATCTAATACAAGCAACAGAAATTACGCAAACATTTATTAAAAAAAAAAAAGGGATAGTAATATTAGTTGGTGAATACAGGACGTCAAGAGTTTGCAGCCATTGCAAAAACGATTTAGAGGATATTGCTGTGTCTGAAAGAGGATTTGACTGCAATCATATGTAAATATTATTTATATACATAGCTGTACAAGATATTGACCTCTATTTAAGTCTTAGAAAAAAGATGGTTAGACAGAGCTCAGAGAAAAAACCTGTTAAATGGTGGGTAAATGATGAGAATCGCATTATTAATCGATCCAGTTCCTGTCCCGATAAAACGCAAATATATATATCTGCCAAACTTCGAATGTTTAAAGTTTATGTTCTAACCTAATCATTTACAAAATAGGGTATGTCTTCATTGTATATCCGTTGAAGCTTTGTAGGCAGGGTTCATCTGATGATGCTTATGATGGAAACTTGGTAAGTTACTTTTGCTTAGTTACAACTAGTTAAATACTGATTATTCTATTTTAATACTGTCAACTCCATCCAATGATAGGTCTGGAACCGAGACGTCAACACAGCATTGAGCGTTCGATTGATTCTTGCGGATTATGTTAATAATAACTGTAACTGAATCAAGGAATGCTGCATCTGGGAGGGTGCTTTAACCAGCACTGTTAAATAGCCAGTTGCTTTGGCCTTTTGCACTTGTACGTATTTTATTCTATTCTGATTCAAAAAGAGAACGCTAACGTCATATTTATCTTATTCAGTCAAAAGATTCTGGAATAGCTTAAGTAAGCGCCACTACTAGCAATTTCTAAACTTCAGTCTCTTTCCTTTTAAATGAAGAGAAACGAAGTTTGAATGCTTGAGGAAATGGAAAAACAATAGGCATTTTTCGTTAACATTGAAGCTCAGCCGATCAACTGTCGCATAGATTAGAGGATAGCGTCTTTGACTAATGCAGAAAACGGCTCCTAATGCTCTCATAAACAACGTCTTTCACAATATTCATCATGTTGAAACTGGTAGGTACTTTTTTTATATCAATACGAAAGAGGCTTTGTGATTAGAATTGTAAAATAAAGCCTATGCATTTTTCTATTGCGTGGCCATTGGATATCCTGAGTTTAAAATGCTTTTATAGCCTGCTAATTTCAGTCTCTTTCCTTTTTTTTTTCTCTTCCTTGGCCATGTTAAAGCCAAAGGTAATTTCACAAGCGCTAAGACAGACGCTAAATGATGTAGTCAAAGCAGCAATGTAAGTAAAACATATTGTAATGCATCAAGAAAATTAAGAAAGTTTTTTAAAAAAAGGATCATGACAAGTGAAGGTTCTTTAATCGCCTTTGCAGCTGATACAGACAAGGAAGCCACGATATATGCAGCCATATCTGCCAATATCTGGAATACGTATAAGAAGAAGAATGTATATACCGAACTTAAATACCAAATACTTCACTGTGAAGAAGGTGTAATATATATCACAAATGTTGGACCAATGATACTATGTTTAGTTGGCAATAGCAAGGCTATAAATGATTTAGGGATATTAAAAGCTAAAGGAGAAGCTATAAAGAGTCATTTAGAAGAGCCTTTACTACAGTTTGCAGCTTTAGGATAGGTTGATTTTATTCACGTAGACAATTTGTATAATCAGCATGTATATTCATAAAATATATCTATAAAAAAAAAGATGACATATTTACCATTCATGCATAAGCAACTATATAATATACACTCTTGTTTAAGACGAGGCATTTCTTTGTTTTTATTATATGATGACTAAAGAGAGAAAGAGAACAAGTGAGATAGGGCGAAGAGGGAGCAACATTAAAATAGGAGCATAAATAAGAGTAAGTGTCCATTTCATTGTCATCTATTGCTCGAATACTTGATATAAAAAAGGGAAAAGTAACCCTCTCCTCAAACTTGGATCAAACTGTCCAAGTCTATGGTCAGAGGTGGAAAAGATCGAAAATTCTAAAAACCCAACCAAAAAAAACAGTCATGAGTTCAAGGTTTAATCCTTACCGAGTATTTGCATCGCAATGGCCCTGTCATTCTCTTGTGTTAAGCAAGGAAGAGGAAATAGAAATAAAATCAGTATTGGCATAACTGATGCTAGTCGAGAATATAGGAAGAGTTTGCACAATCCAGAAATGCCAATTGCTAAAGCAGAAAGAGAATTTCTTGATTTGGATGTTTTGTTGTTCTTGACTATGACGCAGTTTGGATTTCTACATAAAAGTGAACCTTTGCTCTTGAAACTGATTTGTCTTTCTTTTTCCGTTTTTCTTTGTATAGGATGGCTGAGCTTTGAAAAGCAATACAGGCAAGTTTGTGGGGTCATATATTCGTCAGTTATGCACACGTTTGTGTACTTTCCCTGAATCATTTGTTTCCATTTTCCACCATATCTATGAAAGCCCTCTATTCTTGAACCAGCACCTGTTTCTTTATCACCTATGAGCATTACTGGCTTTGTTTTCGATTATTAATCTAAAATTTTGATTAGATTCTTGTGGATTTTAATATTGCATTGTTAACATTTTGCTCAACTATGAATCGTCGTTCTGAAGTACAAAACTTTAATGTAAACCCATTTTGTTGAATCTGCTTCGTTCTCTCTTCTTTAACCTTTTGCTAGAGTAATAAAATTTTCTAAGAGTGTCACGAACCGCGTGCTGCTGTGAAAGGACTTACATTCCTTTTTGGTAAGCTTTTTTTTTTCAAGTATTCTCTTATTTCCCCTGGAGCACATTTTGCAGTTTTTTCAGCATTCATCATTACTGATCTTGGTAGCACCTTAGCATTTAACAGCTTTGGCTTAAATCTTTCCAAAGATGCTATGTTATCAGCACAAGGGATAACCTTCAGAATAAGATGATGGCTCATGGATTCATTAAATGATTTCCATAGAAGTTCTGGCAAGGTATATCCACTTCTTGATCGCTTACGATGATCCTGGTCATTACTTTATTGCTGCCTTTTACCAGATGCTACAATAGTAGGAGCTCTAGTCAGTTTTGATCCATCATAGTAGCTATCCTGTTCTTTTTTTAAACGTGGCATATCTATTATATATACAAGTTAGCATTCATTTAGAAGATGAATGACAAAGCCGGCTACTATGAAATCAAGGCTTTTGGACATTTTATGCAATGTCTTCAGTAGTTCTATGTTATTATAAATATGGAGAAGAAAAGAGAAAAAGAGTGGAAAGAAATCGTATTTATTTATAGCAAAATAGTGTTTGTACATCCTGATAAAGAAATTCAACTTCATTATTCTTCAAAATATACAGTACTACCATCACGCTGTGGATATCAATGAGCTGTGGTTCCAAATTCAGATTTAAAGCTGTAAAATTAACTGTAGAAGAGCAAAAGAAGAAGACTGCTGATATCCTTGATTATGACACTGCTTGTGGTATGCTAGAGAAGTTTGAAGATAGTCTGTTTCAGTGTATATCCTTTACACATGATATATATTATGACATTGAAGTTCAAAATGGTTATCTTTATCGTTGCTCATGCTATGGTCCCTTTAAGCGTTATAAACATATTTTCCTTGTCAATTACTTATTTAAGTATTTTTTACAGAACGTTCAAGACTGAATATAACTCCTGTTACAGATGAGAATTCCGCCTTGTCTAACACGATTGGTAACATCCAAAGCGCTAATGACATGGACGAACGAAACTTGCGCTATAGTGAATCCATCAACGAAGGAGAAAAGTTGGCCAACGTTAGGCGCACTACACAGACGCATTTGTCGTTACTTAGAAAAGATCGAATCTGACATTGAAAAAAAGGCAAATAAATTTATCCAATCAACCCTTACCACTTTCCTCTCTCTTTTGTTTGAAAAAAGATGATGATGACAAAGTACTCTAGTTTGCTAATCCTTGGTTTACTATTCGTTTTTAATCTTGGTAAAAAGAGCAAAACACGGATTTAGTTACTGTTGATGTAATGCTACTTTATAGTGATTGCACAAGAAGAAGCACAGGCTCATGTCGATGTCACTGCAGAGTTTCCTGATAATCCCTTTGGTCGTAAGTATATGCTGTATTGACAAGAGAAAAAAAAAAGACTAAAAGAAAACAACTAGTTATCGTGAATGGACAACGTAATAAAGTCATTTTGGACATTCAAAACAAGGAAAAGACACCTTATACCGTGTTTGCTATTTCTGGTCAAGTTTCCAAGGTTGATGATTTCTCCAAAGTAATTCGTAATGTAAGTATAGTCTATGAAGAAAAGAAAAAAGGGCCAGAGTAATTAATACAACCACAGTTGACTGCTACTCGTTATGGCCAAATCCTTTCTGCTGGATCATCTCTTCAACTTCCCTATCACTTTTACTCTGAGTATGCTCCTGGTGAACATGGTTTAACTGTCTATGTTGATTTATTATCTGAGGTATGATTATGGAAAGAACAAGAGAAAGAGGATCTAAATGTATTTATAGAATTCTATTGCTCGTGTTGTTGGATATAATGGTACAATCACCATCACTGATCCAGAAGGTTCATGGTTCGATCTTCAACTGTAAGTAGTTTTGTAATTAGTATCGGACGAGATGAATGAATTATATTATAGTATCTTCATGTACTTCATTCTTGCTGCTGGTGCTGCTGGTGTTGCTTATGTTATTCGTGAAGCCTTCTTTGGTGACGTTAAGAAAGTTAAAAAGGTAAAAGAAAAAGAATAAATAGGGAGAGAGAGAGAGAAAAACTGAAAATACGCGTGTAGACAAAGAAAGTCGAAGAAAGCAATGAACGTCCTACCCATCGTGACGAAAAAGGTGAAATGGTTTTGGACGAGTCTTGGATCCCTGAACATCATCGCAACTTGAATAAACAGCAATCTTCCAAGACGAAGAAGAGAGCAAGTGCTCGTAAATAAGCCCAATCACAATGTACAAAAGTTAATTGGTATTAATAAATCAAAAATGTTTACTTTCTATTGATGAAATTAAACAACAGCAAGCTTCAGCTTCTTTCTAGTCTCTATATTTGACTGACCGTAATACAGTGAAAATTAATCCTAGTTGACTATACCCTCAATGTGATATCTCTGAGGCGTCCTTTTGTTAACGACATGTAATTACCGTACGTGGTATTATTGTATTTACCGACTACAATTTATGGAAGAAGAAAAAAGCAAGTTTTACATGAGGAAAGTCTATGGACGCGAAGTCCGTTTGTTCAATAAGCCTCGAAAAACTGAGTGGAGGGAATGAGTATTATCAAATTGAGCGCCTGAATTATATGAATCGTTGTGAAGACGAGAGAAAAAGGGTGAAAGAGCCTGATCAATGTCTTGAAGAAGCGGTTCGATGTGTAGTGTGTCGTTAAGGTATTCAAGGTTCTGACAATGTAGGCCAACTTTTTTTCCGAGCAGGCCCCTTTGATTTTCATGATATGACTATTTGCCATTGCTTTCATCTAACTACGGACGCTGAAAACTTTGGAGACTATGTGAGAGCTTGTTCAGGTAAAAAGAAAACGGATCACCAATAGAAAAGGAAGACTTAGGCGGCTGTATGTGTAAGATGATGGTCGCCCACTTGTGGATAGTTGAGTTTACCACTGTGATGCCAGCCAAGACATCAACTCCTAGTACGGTTAAGTATGGGTACCCATAGGATGTTTTAGCCAAATTGCAAATAGCTTTAACCCAAGACGGCAAATGAAGTCGAGCTTATTTCGTCGACAAATCAGAAAAAGGTTTTCAGCTAAAAATAAATAAAGCAAGTGAGATTGAGCTTTTGATTAAAATACCTTTTCCCTTTCATGAAATGAACCAACATTTTTCTTGATCATGAATAAAGCGAATATCAAATGCATGCACTGTAGTGTTTACAGGTAAAGTATTCTTGGAAATATTAACCATAGAGGTCGACAAAGTAAAGACTATGTTTGATCAACTAAATGACAACATTCGTTATTAAAACGGTAAACTGCTCTACCATCACAGTGTCCTCTATCTAAGGCTTATTGAGTTATTCTTCTATTATTTTATCTCTGTATAAGGCTTATTTTTATCCTTTTGATATTCATGTATTCATATCCTTTTTTCACTGTTATAAAACTCTTTCTCATCGCTCAATAAATCACATATTTGATAACACCTCTCATTCATGATACGCGAGTATTCACGACAATAAGGAGATTACCTAAAGTATGTCGTGTACCTTAGCAGTGCATTCTGTTTCGAGCGCCATTTGAAATGGTTTATGCAGACTTTATTTTTTTTCTTTTTTAAAAGTGCCATTGCTTTACTATAAAATGAACATTTAATCATTAAATCTTTTGAAACCACAATAGCTGATAATGTTAGTTTACATTTCAGAAGTAGAAAGGAAGATGACAAAGATATAGCAATAAGAGAAAGAGGGTAAAAAATTTACCTTTTCATGCGCAAGCCAACAATTGAATTACCTGTTTCATGCTCGGTAAAAGGTTTTTCATACATGAGGGTTAAGCTGCTTTGATTTTGGCTCTTCTATGGCTTCCATCATAAATAATAACTCTATTATTTAGTATTTTTATGAATTCTTTCTGTTTCTTTAAAGATTATGTTGATCTATATATGACTATCGCAGCATAACCACTTTCTCTGCCTCTATTTCTTAAACGCACTACTTAAAATTAAATACTAAAAGATATGATGATAAACAAACAAAGGATGGTGCAAAAGCTATCTTTAATGCTGTGAAGAAAGAAGGTAATAGTAGACATAATCCATCGTGTTTAACCAAATAACTTAATCATAATTAATTTCACTTGTTTACTAGACCCTTTTGATGGAAAATTAATAGTTATTACGCATGTTCCACATAATCGGCAGCCTGGTACTCTTTGAGAAAAGCTTTTTTTTTTTTTTGTTTACTATCAGCTGAATTTTTAAAGATGCTACCCTCTCTCAAACCCTTTTCCTTCTACGCTTGATGCTCACCTTTCTTTTTTACTCATTTCTCAAAGAAAACAACAAGAAAAATAAAAGAACGCATATTGAAAATAAGAAAAGTGAAGCAATCATAACAAAAATCATGTGTATGTGAAGTCAACTTTAAGAAAACAAGCGGGATCAGAAAAAAGAAGGGGACATGAAATTATGCAAAGTAAACAAACAAAAAAAAAAAAGAGGACAGAAGAGAATATTCCACATTCTAAACTAAAAAACTAAAAAAAGGCATCGTTCGGATATGCTCTAATATAGATAAGATAGAAAATGAATCATTTGTTTTCAGTCTAAATAACATGATTCACGTAAACAAAAACTATAAAAGAGACCACCATTCTTTTCCTTTTTTTTTTTTCTTCATTCTTTATCTCTTTTAAAATTTATCCCATGATTTTATTATTCCCTATGTTGAAAAAGGTACAACAGCGTTTGGGTAATCTCAACGTATATGCAACTAATGCCATCGTTTAGAAAATACACTTTTGATGGCTCTATTTCATGGCTCCTGATGCATCTTACTCTATAATAATGGCCTCTCACGGGGTGAGGCCGTCAAAAAATCTCCGTTACTCGCTAATACTCAAAATTTCTACTCATAGTTGCTACTGCTTGTCAATACACTCAAACATTCAAATAATCAATATTCAAACGAATGCTCAAATGCTTATCAATATCTATAAGTGATCGTCAGTGCCTGAAAATGCTAGTGAATGCCTGTCCAATGCTTATCAACATCGGAAAGTCCCTAAAAAATTTTGCTCAGGTCTATCAATGTCTACTGCTAATGAATACTGCTCTGGGATAATTACATGTTCAAACTACTTTGCCACTATCTGCCAAACTCTATCAAGCTCTGCTATAGACCGCTGCTCCTCTACGCTGAACCACTCCGAGATGCTCCTATTGTTATGGTTCTGCCTCTACAGCTGATGAATGGCCCGTAAACCCTCCCTTGCTGCTGAGCTCGATGGTCGCGATGCTCCAAAGGTTCAATATTCCGATGTCTCCACGGTCATCATCCCTTTCGAAACGCTTCGTCCTAGGTACTTAGAAGTGCACTCTTTGTACTTTGAAGCACCTCTTTCGTTGAATTTACCGTGGTATGGCTCTGAGATTAGTTTTTGATTTTTGAGATTTGAGTCCTGAGTGCTTTTTACTCATGGAGGGTTTACACCTTGTAGTCTTCTGGCATGCAGTCTATGACTCTGGTCATCTTGGGTTTGAAAGCTAACGATAATGTGGCCTTCTGGACTTATGGAAAGAAAAATTAATCTCTACTTATTCAAAGCTCTCTCTCTTTGGAAATCAAACTATTATTTACTTAAATAAAAACTTTCATGTTGTTACTCCCACACTTTGACTTTTTGTTCTTTAATTTTAATGAAATATATTCATTTGACGCACTTTTCTTTGTCTCTGGTAACCAAGGAAACAACAGTTTAGTGATTTCTTCATGTGCATCATTATGAAGCAGTTTGGAGTAATTATCATTATATAACTTCACATAGGTAGTTCTCATTAGTGAGATGCCATATATTAACATCAGTCTATGCTATACAAACCTGCAGTCATCGAATTCTTTCCATTGACGGAACGTATTTCTTGCATAGCAGTTCTTCATCTAAAATATGTTGGCGACCTATTGGATACAAAAAAGACTTCCTTATGTATCTTCACTACTAAAAGATAGGCTCTTCTTATTCTATATTTCCTTCTTCTAAACCTTTAGTAACTTGCAGTACTTCTATATCTGACACATCTTCTTACGGAACTGAAGAATGGTCTTGGAGTTAGCCCAATTGCTGTCAGCGAACAAGGTACCAGCTGAGGAGATAACAGTACTGGTCTTGTCGGGTGCAAGTTGCTGTTGTGTTTGATGTGTATTGGTTTTTAGCAACAAGCTGATCTCTGGCTGAAAAACTCTTTTTTGCAAATTGAAAGTTTCCAGTTGTTAAAACGTTCTGATCAACGAGATGGAATTAAATAAGAAATATGGATCATAAGCTGATGGCTAGTCTGGTTATGGCTTATTTCCTTAGCTTCATCAAAATATAGTCATTGATTATCTCTTCCTTTATGCAAACAAGATTTTATATCAATTCAGTAAAAAATACTCTTTTTTTCTCTCTCTGTTCTTAAAATACACCATGTCCCTCAGTCAGTTCATTTCCTCTCCTTCATTAAAACAAAAGCTAGACAATTTTGGATTTGAAACAATTGAAGAAATAAAAGAAGCTAACCTGATTCAACTTTCAAAAGGTACTAAAATTGAATGAACATGAAGGAAAGCATGTTGACAATCTATGATAGATTTACAATTAACTAAAGAAGAAGTAGAAGAGTTGATCTCAATAACAAGCAAAGGTACAACATAAATCAAGTAATGACATACACACATATTGATCGATCTAGATGCAAAACCACATAAACAAACAATGGCTGATCGTATAGCACAAGCCGAAGAACAAGGCATCAGTATATCATCAAATAATATAAACAGACTACTTGACGGAGGGGTTCCTGCATATAAAATAACAGAAATAAGCGGTGAATCAGGTTCGGGTAAAACTCAAGTCTGGTAAATGATATTTATGCATTTAAAAGAAAAAGAGACTAATTCGATACTAGCATGCAACTAGCTGTCAACGTACAATTAAAGCCTGAAGAAGGCGGCGTTCAGGGTGAATGCATCTATATCGATACAGAAGGTTCATTCTTGACATCAAGATTGATCGATATGGCTAGAAAATATGATATTGAATCAGTATCAAAGGGCATTCATCTATTTCGTGTATTGAATCATATTGAACTTATCGCGCTTGCTCGACAGTTACCCAGCATATTAAAGGAATACACTAATGTAAAATTAATTATCATTGACTCTATTGCATATCCTTTCAGACTAAACACTATGGATTCTAAAAAAAGAACTCATTTTGTAAATTATATTGGCCATTCACTAGTTCAAATAGCCACCAAGAATAAACTAGCAGCAAGTATATTAAACACTTATACAAAGAGATTGTGGAACTGATTCTGTCTCTTTCTTTGATAGATTGTTGTTACGAATCATGTTACAATCAATGGTATCGATGGAAGATGGACACCGTCACTAGGTCCATCATGGGGTCACTGGTGTCATAATCGATTATACTTATACCGTAAGCGACAATTCAGATTCGGGTATCTATTCAAGGCACCTGAGAGTAGTCAACAGATACCGGTTCAGTTCTGTATAAAGGTAATATAAAGAAAAAGTCCGATAAGTATATACATGTTGACATCATCAAAGGAGGATGGGCTAGGAGATCCAGATGAACAAGAGATGGTGTTATTCAAGACAGAAGGGGAAGAAATAAACAACAAGATAGAATCAACCTTGGAAGGACTACAGCTGTCGGCTAGTGCAGAGATTAAGGCTGAAGAGGACTGGGATGAGATAGAAGTGATGGATGACGTACCTAGTGAATCGATCGTCATCGATACTGAACCACAGCCAAGCCAGCCAGTGACTCATGGACAAAAGAGACCAAGAGACGACAAGGAAGATAGTGAAGCAGAGTATTGGTCAAGTGATATTGAAGAAGATCTTCATTTCTTAATAAACATGCAAGAAACATTTTAACGTGTGTAAAAAAAGGAAAGGGATGATGGATTAGGAAAGAGGAGGCGATCAGCGCATTAAATCATGATTGGCCAACATTTCGTCATTGTGTAATTCTTTTTCTCTTTTCTTTTCCTTGGTCTTGTATGTCATTAACAAAGAAATCTAGAAAACCAGTTGGTAATGAACACATACAATAAGGGTTTAAGCTCTGCTTGACACTCATTTCTTAAAGACGGTGCATTCAGACAACAGCAATTACCCGCTTGGCAACCAGTATTGACACCTAAATCAGTCTTGCCAACATTTTTTATCGTAGGCGTCCTTTTTTTGCCTATTGGAGGACTGCTGTATTGGTCAAGCACAAAGGTATTATTATTATTACTACTATTAAAGAAGAAAGAAAAAAAGATACTGAAACTATATTGATCAAAGGTGAATGAGATTATGATTAATTATACATTTTGTGATAAATATACACAGCCTATTTATCTGCATCCAAGCCTTTATAAATCACGGTTCAGCCAGGATCATGTGGGGGAGGCACCTGCTTTTTATTACGAAAATGTCACTCAATTTTTAGATACAACTTGGGGAAACCCTAATAATTTGACAATCAAGCGGTGTACGATTGATTTTACTGTACCTGAAACTATGCAAGGCCCCATATTCATGTTTTATAGGCTCACCAACTTCAATCAAAACCGTCGACAATATATAAAGAGCTATGACCCAGGACAACTAGCAGGACAAATCGTCGACCCAGCTACTCTAAACTCAAATTGTGGACCGTTGGCAATAAATGAAAACAACTTGATCTATTATCCTTGCGGTCTAATAGCTAATTCGATGTTTAATGGTAAATAGAAGTAGATAGCCCATTTCCCCCTTTTTGTTTGACTGACCATATCATCAGATACAGCATCTGATCTTCAGTCAGTCACACAGCCATCTATATTCTACAGGTTTCAAAGAACAAACATTGCTTGGCCCAGCGACAAGCAAAAATATCATCCTACGACTTATTCAATATCTTCCATTGTTCCACCCATCAACTGGGCTAATCGATACCCTAATGGCACATATACCCAAGATTACCCACCTCCTGATTTATCCAACATGGAACGATTGATGATATGGATGCATGTGGCAGCTCTACCTGATTTCAGAAAGCTTTGGGCAAGGAATGATCGAGAAAGCTTAGCGAGTGATCGCTGGCGAATACAAATAGACTTGAGTATATATAAAACAAAAATTCACTATATTATTTATAAAATAAGCAGCTAAAATAGACATTCAATAGATTTTGATACAACTCCTTATGGAGGAACTAAATGGTTAGTGATATCAACTACCTCACCATTAGGCGGCAAGAACCCATTTTTAGGAATCATTTATATGACAGTCGGGGGGATCATTCTCCTCTTGGGTATACTTTTTACTCTTCGTCATTATCTTCGACCAAGGTAAAATAGCATAGATTATCCATAATTTAGCTAACAATGTCTTTCTTTTAGAAAACTGGCTGATGAATCATTTCTATATGGAAACCAAGGAAAGATTAATAATAAACGTAGGAAAGAAAAGTAGTCTTTAATATTTTTTCTTTTCCCCCTTTTTCCTTTTTCATTTTTTTTAGACTTGTTTGCTGTGTATAAAGAAGGCAAAAAAAAAGCAAATGGAAAATGAATCAGACTTTGAAAGACAATTATCCAAGTTATTAAAAGATGCAGCAAAAGGATTAGAAGATCTTCATTCACAATTTGAAGATGTTGATCGTAATTTACAAACAGTTCATTCTCTTGGAAAGCAAGTCTATGAATCTGCACAGCTATGGCAGGACTTTCATAAAGCGATCAATCGTAACTCGGTCATTTCATTCGAGCATAAAGAAAAGACTAAAGCCTAGTGAATATATATGGGAAGAATATTCAATCATGTGATTTCTATGTTTGTAACTGCGTCATCAAAGCAGTGGGAGCGAGTGTACCCGAATAAGCAAATAAAAATAGTAACTGATTTTTAAATCAAGGGTTATTTTTTCCCCTCATCCCTTTCTACTTGCAATAATTCTTCAAACAGGAACCATGTCTCTTCGTCTTTTAGCAGCACCTGGTCTTCGCAACACGACTCGTCTTTTAGTTCGACAACAGCCCATGGGTCTTGTCAAGATCCATTCTTGTAAGGCCTTGTTTTTGATCCATTAGTCATATTACTCAATTCACTATATAATAGCTGTTTCTCAATCTAACGTGGCTGCCACGAATGCGACTCACAAACCAGACCGTCTTCATGGTTCCTACCACTGGAACATTGAACGTGCTGCTTCAGTTGCTTTAGTTCCTTTGATTGCAACACAACTCACTTATGGTGCATCACCTGTTACTGACACTCTCTTGGGTGTTGTTCTTCCTCTTCACCTTCATATTGGTAAAGATTAACATGTGTAATTGATGATGAAGAGGCTAATCATCTTTGTTATTCTGTGTAGGATTTGATGCCTGTATTACTGGTAAATATAGATAGACACACTTTAGAGCGAGAAAAACATCATGCGGGGTAAAAATGGGGTAACTGACAAGGTGTTTTATTCTAGATTATTTCAATGCCCGTAAGAGTGTCATTTTGAACAAGTTGATGACGGGTACTTTATGGGCCAGTACAACCGGTGTTCTTATTGCTTGTTATCAATTCAACACAAATGACATTGGACTCACTGAATTCCTTAGCAAAGTTTGGGCTGCTTAAATAAAGCTTTTATTTAAGAAGAGTCTGAATCACTTCTTGGTCTCTTTCTACTTGGTAGTAGACGACGCTTATTTAAGAATTTTTCCTAAAAACGTATAAGATACATATTGGACGTAAAAATACATGACTTACGACGACATCTTTTGCACCAAATTTGCCAGCAAAGGTACGGATGAGTTCATGACTCTGATCTTCCCAAGTGCCCAATTGTTCCAAGACAGCAGTTTTGAACTGTCTTTTAAGATCATCTAGGTGCTTTTTTGTCTTTATTTCCTTTTCTTTTAGAAAGGAAATATTCAATTCTTTTGCACTGACACCTCTTTCAAGGTTTCTACGAAGATAAGCATCATAATCACGTACGATGCGAGTGATGAGATCTGAGGTAGAGATACCACCTGTACGCTGTGTTGGTAAAAATCTGCCTTGCGCCTTTACAAATGCATACACATCATCGGATTCTGTAGATTGATAGGGTTCTGCATCATGTGCTACATAATCTATCTGGTATTTGTCGAGGAACTCTTGGGTGACTATCCATGGTGCATCAGGGATGACCTGGTCAACCCATTTGCAATGTGCGACTGATTCATATCTTTCTTTTTCATTCATTACTGTTTTACCTTTACGTTTATGTGTTTCGGCATCATTACATACTTTTGCAAAATAAGTCTTAATGTTTATAGTGTTGTTTATTTCTTACCGCCCACCATAAGATACACATCAGGGAATGCCTTCTTGGCTTGTTCTAATGCCTTTGCATGTCCAAAATGAAATAGATCATAAATACCATCACAATATATGCGTACAGGTCTATCTGTTGGCGGCTATGATATAGAATGAGTAAAACTTGAATGTGAATATGATTCCTTACTTCTTTAATCTTAAAATCATAACCAGATACGATTAAACCACTGGGCACTAAAGGAGAATCATCTGTTAAATAAGGAAAAGAATGAAATGTATCTTCTGGTGTCTTTGATATTGTTTGAACAGGCATGGCTTCAATAGTGTTTTGAGGTTAAAGATGTCTTCTCTTTTTTTATGTTTTTATTACCCATTTTTTGAGTTGATTATTTCAGGCACAGACAGACTAATGGAAAGAAATAGAAAACACGCCATTTTCTCTCCTTCTCTCTCTCTCATTGTCTCTCTTAGTTAGTCCATGTCTTTTATCTTTTTTGCATGTGACATTGTCTCCAATCCGAAATGAGAATAAAGTAGGAAAGACAATGGTAAGAGGTCTCATTGGATCCATTGTCTATTGATCCTTTTCTTATTCTATCATGTGAACCATGCGCCCAATCATCGTTTATTACGTATTACGTGCAGGTCTGAGTCATGGATGAACATCCTAGAAAAAACCACTTTATCTTTCCGACTAATATAAATAAATGGACCATTATGCATCTTGACCCGAAAAGAAGATGTACTCTTATAGGCCTAAATTAAAATACATAAGAGGATTAACAAGTGAATATTGTTAGTTCAATCCAATTGATAATGGATCACAATAAGCCAAGTGTGCACTGTCACTAAAAGATATACTTTTTTGGTTCTGCCCTCATTGGCTCATATGTATAAGCTTGCTTCTCCTACAAACAGCTTTCTTCTATTCAGCAGATTGAAAGGACTAAACTATTTTTTTTTATATTTTGGTGTAAAGTAACTAAAAGATTAATGAATAAGCAATAGTGTACTATTCGTCTTATACTTACCGATGCATTGCCGTTATAGACAGCGCATTAAATCCAGGAGCGCCGTTCGTCTTTTGAAGGTCTTCTGAAGAAGGAACAGGGCTTTCATTGTCATCGCGATTCCACACCGCAGTACAAGGTTCACACTTGAAGACAGCGTGCGCCCTTCGCTTTGAGTCAGACTGAGTAAGAGAAATAGACTCGCGAAAGGGTCTTGAGGCTCTTGATACTACCAGAGGCGTGTTTTCCTTGGCCAGCAAAAATAGAGAATATGTTGTAGAACAAATTCTGAGTGACCACAGGTAGTTCTTCACCGTTCTCGAGAAGTTCCAAGGAATGGTAATTAGCAAAAATGGATCCAGCGTATACCAGTTGAGTAATGTGGTCAACTACTTTTTGGATCTGGTAACGAACAAATAGAGAACTTATGAAAAGTAAGGAGAAACGAGGGATGAAAAGGCTGAGAAAGTGGTATGCAAGCCTTTTGTTACATAGGAATCGCCTTTATTTTTATGTGTGTCTTTAGAAGTTCAGCGTTTGGATGGACTGGATTATAAAACTATGGGTCAGCATTTCATTCATTCAGGTAACTTCTTTCAATACAGAATAAACTTATAAATAATGAAAAAAAAAAAAACTCCATTTTCCTCTAACCCAAAAGCAAGTAACAACACCAGATCCGAAAGGGGGATTCTCCCAGACCTTATCTGGATAGGGATATATACGACCGTCGCATAAACAGACTTATTCTAAGACAAATAAACGCTTACCTATAATAGATGATTTTTATCCATTATGATAAAGGTCTTAATAAATGTTCAGTCCATGTTCTGATTGAACGTATTACTTCATCTCAGGAACAATTCTGGATGAGATGATCTTTTTGTATATCCCAAAGATTATGATCAAGATGTATTTACTTTATATGGCTCTTACTGTACCATCAGTCAGAAGATGTTTATTGAAATAAGTAGGGTAATCAGTCTTGATGGACATTATCTTGATGAGATCATCGCTTTTTCTTTTTCTTTTTCTTTTTTTTTTTCAAAAGTTCCTCGGCACGACCATGTTAATACTTGACTACGTGCATTCAAAAGGGGGGTTTGTCTTGTCGCTTGTTCACTTTTAATGTTGAACCATTCTTTATAGTCTGCCTCACTGGCAAAGCGGAGAATGATAACTTCTCCATTATATTGTGGGTGAATGGAATGAGAATTAGGATTATTATTGATATCAATAATAGACATAGTTGCTAGTAAAACACGTAAACATGAACAATCTCAGTATACAGATAACAAAGGGTATTTTCATGAGTGTCTATGCCGTAACGGTATTTTAAGCTACTGCGCTGGTGCTCCTTTTTTAAAGCAACAGTATTGTTTACTGTTTCTTCTAGCCTTAATCATACGCTCCAGAAAAGAAATTAATAATGGCTGTGATGGCTGCTAAAATGCCATATTACCTGCTGCATGCAGGAAAAACGCTTTGATTTTACTAAAGGCCTCTAGTGAGGCAAGGTAGTACTATCAATATACCAAATATGTCCTTGTGATGATCAAAATTTATTTCAACCTTATTTAAAGTAGTATGAAGACATGGAGATTGGTTAAACAGTGCTTTTGTTGAACAAACAAGTGATCAAGAATTTATAAATTGGCAGAAAGCTGAATATCAATAAATCGATCTCCGTCTATTTTTTCAAATGAGGCAAGGCTTACGTAATTAAAGGGCAAAGATCCAGGCCCAATTTTTTATTAGTTACATAAAGTATTTACAAACTATGGAACAAAAAGATAGATGTACAAACACACACACATACAAATATGCATAATTATGTATTAAAGGGGGAATTAAATAGAAGTGCTATAGTTGGACTTTTTGGTAGAAATGAGAGTTGATACAGTAGATTGAAGCATATTCGAAACAGTCTTCAAGTCATTTGTCGTATGCTGCTGTAATAGAAATACTGCTCTTGTGAGATCCAAGAAGATTTCCATTTGAAATTCAATCTCTTCTAGTTGTAATAATTGCTGATCATTATTATTGTTATTACCATTTAGCTTGACTCTTTTACGTTTATGGTCGTCTTTATGATATGAAAAGTAGTGTATTTGCTGTCTAATCAAGGTATCCAAGTCTTGAACGGATAGTAAATCTGTTTGCACGAGTGTTCCAATAAAACGTACGAGTATACGAAAATGAGTGCGTAGTGAAAAGACGAGAGTGGATGAAATGGACAAGAACTTTTTACGTATAAACTGATGATATCGAGTTGAAGTAGTATGCAAGTGTCGTTTGATATGATTCATTAAAATTCTGTGATGTATTTTGCTGGTTAATTCTGTATCATCAAATAGTGCAGTCAAGGTTGGATAGAGTGTGTTGAGAAACAGGGATATCAGTTGTCCCATTTTTGTGGGCTGGAACTCCTTTGTATAAGGAATTGTATCCAGTTCTGCATCCAAGAAAACATGATCTACAACAATTCCAAGCGTTTTATCAAGCAAAAAGTCTAGACTGGGCTCCCAATTCTTAAGAGGTGATCTATCATATATTTCAACTGCCAATCGATTAGATACACTCTGAACTATGCTTGAATCGATTGTCGGATGGCAATGTTGTGTCAAGTATGCTAAGGCTCCATAGATTAAATGACTAAATCCATTCAGCTGCGGTTTACTTAGATCAATATGATATTTATGCCATATAATCCGGTGTCCTAGCTTTTTACAATGTTGTGAACTAGTCGATAAATACCAAAGGTCTGAAAAACTTAAATATTTGGAAATGTTTAATATCAAATCAAGTGGTAATTCTAATATTTGTTTGTCTTTATGTTCTGTCATTTAAAAAAAGAGAGAAAGAAGAAAAGGATAATAAAAAGGAAACTGGAGATTTTATATGTATTAAAAAATGATGAGTGTCCAGACCTTTTTTTTTTTCTCGCTCTCTTTGTCCTCACTCGCTCGTTCGTTCGCTCTCTATTTTTTTTATTTTTTTTCATGAGGCAGGCTAAACTTTAATTGGGAGCTATTTTTGAATTTGAACAAATAGGTTCCAGAACACAGCCTCCTCTCTTTAGGTCGCTTTTGGTTATTTTCTTTGTTATTAAAGAAATGTTTTTATTATTAATCGTTAGGATAGGTTATTAAAAAGAAAGGAATTAAGGTAATAGTAACATTATAAGTAGTAGTTATAGTAATAGTATCCAAGGGAACATAAGTATTAATAGAAAGTAAATAACAGACATTAAAATAGAAATATACAAGGGGGATTATTAACAACCTGGACTAATTGACATGTAATTAGCCGGTGATGGTATTGAGGAGGGGGATGTTTCAGCTGATGTCCTTCTCTTTGAAAGTGCATATTGAACATCTTGCTCCATCAAATGGACGAGGCTGCGTGATAGTTCAAAGTCATATACGTAGCTGATGGACGCTTTACTTATTTCAACGGATCGCAATAATCCTATCTTGCCTGTATCGTAATAGATTTCATCTGCCGTATAACTCAGTAGCTTTCTGTAAATGATATTTGCAAATAAGAACCCGATCAGAGGTATATGGCATCCTTCCTTTTGCTGAACCATGATTTCAAATATCTGAGTAATGTTATTTGCCGCATTTAGACTAGCTTGTAAGTTTTGAATTGAGATTGATGTACACGGGACGCGATCCATGGGGACAAAGACTTGACTGAGGATTATCTCATTGATGCTGTGATGTAAACTCACAAAGTTTATGCAATAGCGTGAAAATGATGGGAGATCAATACAGTATCGTCCACTTTCCTCTGTTTGACTGCTGGATGTATCAGAATGCACAGAGAGAGGCGAGTAGCATGAAGTTGATGTCATTTCCTTTTGCCATTCGGAAGGTAAATTCTGACGAAATGTTCTCAATACATCTTGCATCTTTATCAAATCTTGCACAAGAGTCGTATCAGTAGTCTTATTTTGCTGATAGGCCACTAATCTAACCATCGATTCTTCACGAAGCACTTGTAAATGGATCAAATAAACCCAAGCGTTCCATACATAGTACTCTACCATGGCTTGATCATGCTGCTGCGAACTGGTATTACCTGTCGATTCGGGCTTTGGCAGAGGATCAGGAACCGGACAACTTGGCTTGCATTGACTTATTCCAGATGAAGAGTTGCTCTCTGCTCGCTGCAGTGTTCGATACCATGCATTGCAATAGTAGATGCACCAGATGAGCATTGCTTCATGTCGACTGAGCTGACGGTTGGGTTGGTATAGCCCGAGTTCTTGTGCCATATTGAATGCAATCCATTCATAGATATAAATGACTCCAGGGAATCCATTTTGATAATTACAGTATGATAATAAGAACGCAGCCTGACAATGCTCCAGTGTCGGCTCGTCAAAACATTCGGATAACAGCTCGCGTCCACGAAGACAGTAAGCGACAGAGAGTGCTTTGCCCATATTGTATTGTGGCGCTTCAAATGAAGAGCGTTTGGTCCAGACGTGAAGTTGGAATGCATTTCGTGCGGCCATGGCACATATTGCGTACACCAGAACAGTGGCGGGTCGCTTGGTAGGATCAGAACTTTTATAACGAGCTAGAAATTCAGCTGTATCAATAATAGGTAATCGTATGCTTGAACAACAGGGCGTCTGGCAGTAAAGCTCAATCAAGTTGTCAGTCAGTTCTTGAGAGATATCAATAGGGTAATCCTTGGGTAAAGCATGTGTTGGGTGAGACCATTGGCTCCAGATGGCAAAACCAGATGTTGTATGAATGGAGCTCGCATCATCCAATTCCAAATTTGAGTCTATAACAGAGGACACATCGGTATTCCTGTTATCTTGCTTACTATTGATATTGTTGTTCTGATACTTGTCTTTGGGAGAAATAAATAAGGAGCGCTTAAACTGATCAACCAATGCAGAAAAGTCATTAAACGAATTCACGTTACTCTCTACTGAAATCCCCTTGTGTGTCGCAGTGATCTTCCAGGAGGTCTGTGCAGACTTGATTTTGAGAGAATTGTTGGCCTTGACTGAAAAATCACGTGTCTTTTGTGCAAAATCCTTTGCCATGCGATCAATGGAATCCTGCCACTGATCCATGACCTTGTTCATCGTCGTCAGTACCTGGGATACATGATTTGCCTTTGGCTCTGTCTTTTTATATCCGCATTCAAAATCATTGGCTTCACATCGTGTACATCGAGGTAAAAGTAAATCACATTGTTGTAAGTCCTTAAAACACTTGCTGCAGGGATATACTGAAAAATTACTTGTTGACGCCACCTTGGCACCCCGTCGTATTTTAATCCTTGGTCGATCTTCTTCCTCAGAATAAGCAGAAAAGACACTACTACCGCTGCTAGAATATGCAGGAGAGCCAATGTCATTCTGTGCAGATTGAATATTGAATAAAGGCGCCATTTCCCCTGCTTTAATCCTGTCACCAAATTTCTTAATTCGGTCACCGAGCGTCTCTGTTGCCTTTTGTAATTTTTTAAGTGTCGGTGCGGCTTCGGGGTAAACGCAGGTGATGCCTCGACGAGCACAACGTGAACAGGAGGGCTTATTTTTATCGCAGGCATGTCTAAAAGTTGCGATTAGTTCATCATCTCATTTGTATGTACACGCTGCTCATTTATATTATCGCGTGTACCTGAATCCACGACATCGAAAACAGGCAGCACCTTGATTCTGCTTGTCTATTTTTGCGGAATCAGGCATTGATTATCCCCTTTTGAAAAAAACCAAGTCAGAGAAAAAAGAAAAAGAGAAAGAGAGAGACAAGACCGGTCAAAGAAAGAGAGAAAAAAAGGAAAAACTGGGAATCAATTAAATATAACCTCATGTTTTATTGTCGCCACTTTAGTTTCACAGCGAATAGTCAGATTCGGAAGATCGATTTTCCATCGTCTCTCTCTTTTTTTATTGTAGCAAAAAAAAAAAAAGAATAGAACAAGAGATACTTGCCTTTTTATAATGTATTCATAAGTGAACAATGGAGTGGATGTAAGGGTAAATATTAAACAATTAAAAACATGTGTCGCCTATTTTTTTCAGGCATTGTTGAATAACAGTTTTTTTTTATTTTTAAAAAAGAGGGGGTATATATCAAAGAAGCGAGTGTTTTGTAAATTATCTTAAATAAGGACATTTGCTTTGTCTGTGTCCATATTTACCGCACCAAGAGCTAATATATAGATTAATCAACTATTTTTATTTGTTTCTTTATAAGCTTTTATACCATTGACCATGTGTTAGATCTAGAGGTTTTAAGCCATGATTGACTAATTGTGCATGTATCACCATTTGATCGTTGACAAGAGATGAATTCATTTTAACTCAGGGGTAGTAATATGCCTTTTAAAAGTATGAATGCAGTAAGGAAAATCTATAAGAAAAGAAGAAAAGAAGAAACAATAACTGCAATGTTTATATACAATGTAAGGAATTGTTTTTTTTTTTTTTTTGAAAAGTGACTTTAGCATGTTGACACATTCTACTTTCAACTTGTGTGAGTTTGTGTGCGTCTATTCATGTTTTGTTTGCAACGCAATAACAATGGTTGAAGTCTGGAAAAAGAAAAAAAGAATTGGGGTAACTGTAAAGCATGTCATGCAGGGTTGCTCATTAGTGTGTCTTCTTTTATACCCGTAAAAGACGTTTTGATTTTCTAATCATCAAAATATTATAAATGAATGCCCATTTCTATAAGGAAGAAAGGGAAAGAAAAGAATAGAAGCCCTTCAAGTAACCAAGAACACGGCTAATGACGAGTTATTATCATTTTGTGCTATGGGAAATTTGTTCATGTATCAAAATTGAAACACAAGGGAGTAAATTAAGGTTAAGTATTAATGCTTTGTCCCTTAGACTGGAAAAAAAAAAGACTGAGCTCAGGTGGCTTCACTTGAAGAGAGGGAATTTATTCTTGACACTCTAGAAACATACAATTTATATACGAAACGAGTGAAAAATAAGATACACTTACTCTTATTCATGTATTATACTTGCTCAAGTATCCATATACCATATCGTTGTGTATGTGTATGGGAATGTACTATAAAAAGCCTTCGGGCGCAAAAAAAAATCATCTCGGTACTACTTTTATGTCTTTTTGACATTCCCGGTAATTAAATTTCCAGAATTATGTGAATTGTAGATCTAGAAGATAGGAAGCCCCGTCCCTACTTTCTTATACTAAACTGAATCAAAAGAGAGCAAAAAAGGACAGACGGGGTGATTTATATATTCTCTGTTTTTGTTTGAGAACTTCAAGAAGAGCGCGACCCATTTGTTACTCATTTTTCATATGAAATGTCAAGATAAAACTTGATGCATGGGAAGTTGACCATGTAGTCATTTTAATGACAATAAGAACATCTCTTCTATTTCTTTTAATACTCTATGAATACCTTTAAGCCTGTCATTTTATTCTTTTTCTTTCCCTGCTATCCATAATTTAAGTGTAAGGGTAATTGGGTACTTGAAAGCCTATTTAGACAAATACATCTTTGATTATGCAAGATAAGGTTGTTCTACATCGAATGTTACTCAAAAACATCAGCCCACAGCTCTTTCTTATCTACACAATAGAGGATCAATTCAATTATATAGACAAGATGCCATTGGCAAACAGTACCCAAGGCCTTAATTAGTGCTCAGGCCTTGCTGTATGCATATAAAAAAAGCAAGGGAAATAAATGTATGCCCTGCTAATGTATTTTTTTAGTATGGCTTTTCTTTTTTCTTTCATGGGAGAATGTCACCTTTAAATTTGCTTCTATTACGAATTTTTCTGTTTGAAATGGAACAAATGTGCATGAAATTAAATCAGACAAAACAAAGGGTTCCCTATCATATATAAAACACAAATTCAGTCCTAAAGTTACGCTCTTGTAGATTAGAATTAGTCTATTTTATTGTTAACTGATGCATTATAGGGCCCAATAGCATATCGCTTAAAGCTTATGTGCATAAAGATATTAAGGGTATACGCCAAGTAAAAAGTGAAGAGTCGTAATATAAAGTTATCGAGATAGAGATGACGTATCTCTTGTCTATTTCTTGAGTTCCTTATTTATTGCTGTATTTGGCAAAAGATGGCTAAAACCTTTTGCCTTTGTTAATATATTAATATATATGCTTTAATGGATGGCTTAGGTACAAAAGAAGTGATTTCTCGTATATCTCGTAGATTATTAACCTTATAAATGATGATAAACACAATAGAGTATATAGGAAGTATAATCATTTGTCGAGTGTACTGCTACTAGAGTCTTTAGTATTTCTTATAAAGACATATGTTTAGCGTGGAAAAATGTATATTCCCTTCAAATTGACCATGTAGATTAAAGAGGATTCAAAGGACTGGGCTTACTTAGCAGGAACATCTCATTCACGCTTTCATGGAATACATGATCCTGAGTAAAAACTGCCGAGAAAATATGAGCTCTTACATTTACTTTTTCCCACTCATTGTAACAGCCTTCATAATGAATGACTTGAAGTTGTTGATGTTATATTCATGTAATCAAGGGGGGGAAACAAGGTTATCATAACCATGTCTATATGGGTTTGCTGATTAAGCAAGTGAAATACATTGCTATAATTATAAAAATATAAAAACAAAAGAAATATAAAAGAACACTCTAGACTTTAAGCGAATAAATACTCGACCTATAGTTCCAATTTTGATCAATATGCCCTCGTTGCCATACTTGGGAACTGCTCTAAAAAAAGATACAATAGTTTAAAAGTGGAAGTGTGATCGTCTCTTGATGCTGTTACATTTTTAAACCTCGATTAGTCGGTGTCGAGGGTTAGCTTTAAAGTTACAAAGATTTTAGGAACTATATCGGATATTGAAAAGTACTTAAAATATTTAACTTTTTTTGTGAATGCTCTTGAAGTAAAGGTTAATGAATTAAGTGAAGTAGGCTTTTTTTTCAAAGTGTTTATTATATCAATTGTGAAAAAAAGGGAAAGTTTACTAATTGGAAGTGTGCAAGGAGATTCTCTAACGTCATACACTGCAGTAGCTGCTTCTTTCAAAGCGTTTACCAGCAGAGACATTTCATTTAGCCTGCCTTGCTGGGTTAGCAAAACAGACTTTTCTTTCCATAACCTGTTTATTACCTGGCAATACTTTTCTCCTTCGTTGATGAATTCACTAAAGCGCAAGCTTCTCTCGTCCATGTTACTGGTGCTTTGAATCTTACCAAAGGCATTGTTTGACATTTCTTCAGTCGTATTCGACAAGGCGGCATTTTTATCTGTAGCAGGAGTTACATGCAGTCTTGGACGTCCTGTAAAAGGTACTTGAATTATATGATTGACAAGGAAAGTATATTTACAGAGCTTGGAGGAGTCAGGGCAAGAACAGCTATAAAGATAACCGTTTCGAACTTCAATGTCATGATATAATATGTCATGTGTAAAGGGTCTACACTGAAACAGATTATCTTCAATTTTGGTGCAGTCTTGTGTGTCAATTCTGACTGCATTGGTTGTCAACATTCATATGCTATAAGAAGCCAGGACACCAATGCAGCAGTGAATATTCTGAAAACTGAATTATACAAAATGATTACAAACGACGACTATCCTTCACTCTCAAGAAAAATGAAGAAAGAGGATGCTATAAACAAATTATTTCATGTCTCGACACAATTTGGAAAGTTGATGTCGGACTTTCTCTCGATGTAGAGAATGGGTTTCGAATACCTTTTTGGGTATTTAGAGTTCTCCTCGGTGTCGATCTAGAAGGTTTGTACTCTGTCTATAATGAGACGAGGTACATTGGCTCTTTTTGATGACAGTAATTATGGGTCACGGAGTACAGAGGCTTCAGTAATAAACTCATATAAAATTCTTTAATACATAAGCTTCACGTAGTCAAATGTTTGATCATTCTATTACCCGTTCTTTACTCCTTAATAGGTATCTATTTTCTCTCAGAGCATTTATACGTAGCCAAAGCTACTGTTGGGCTTATAAAAAGGTCTGAACCTTATTGACCTGTTAATTAGTAAGAAAAATAACCTTAATAAAAAAGGAAATCAAGCTTTGTCAGTAAAGGCGCTTATTCTATATTATGTGTAATATCAAATGTGAGTGGGAACATCAGCCCATGTCTTTCCTCATAGGTCTTCATTTTTCATGAGATTTAGCGTCATAAACTAAGGCTGTATTATAAATAACTGTTTCCCCATATAGTTTAAACCAGAGTATATTATAAATAAATGGGCAAATGGGCTATGCATTAAAGGTAAAGTGTCATCTTTTCTATTCTTTGTTAAAGCATTTGTGACTGTACCTAAATATGCATTTTAACGAGTGTCGATCTCTTTATGTTCTATTGTTAGTTTGATATATTTTCATTATTACCGCAGTCTTTTAAAGATCATTTGCGGTGGCAAGTGATGTAATTTCCCTTAATGGACTATGACAGGTAACACACAAGCACATTAACTGGTTACTGCATAAACCAGTTTACCATAACTGTAAATGTTTTTATTTTCTCTCCTTTTTATTTTTAGCCTCAAAACTGTGTGTTTCACTTAATTAAAGTGAACTCATAAGACACAACATTTTCTATAAAAAGATTTTATTTTCTTTACAAAAGTGATCTCGTTTTTAGTTTACTTTTTTTAAACACAGCATAAAGTCGTAGATCCTCTTGGCGATCTTTTCTTATTGGCTAGCGATAAGTCTAGAAGAAAATGCTACCCGTGGTTCCTTAATAACAATGTAAAGAAAATAACTAAAAAAACCTCAAGAGCCTTTCTTGTTTGATCAAATATGCAGGACACTTTGACCTAATTTTTGCCAAAAAGCCAATATGTTGGCTACAGTGATCATCAAAAGGTGGGGCTCCGATATTTTAGCTTGATTTTTAGCTTAAAATTCTAAAGATTGACATCATTAAGGGCTTAGTGACGAGTAGTAGTCTGTAAATTTAATTGAGCTTCTAAAATTGAAATGAGCCATAACAAAGAGATTTTCTACTAAAAATAAAAACAAGTTCGAGCCATTTTACGATCTCAGCCTACAAACCAAAATAGATATAAATACCCCCTCCATCATTTCTCTTTTTTTTCTTCATTCGAATCACCTCCATCTTATTAAATATGAAGACATCTTTCCTCGCTATCCTTGTTGCCGCTGCTGCTCTCATCGAAGCTGCCCCTCAAGCCGCTCCTCCTTCTGGCTCTTCTTCTGCTGCTAGTGCTTCTCCTAGTACTGCTGCTGCTGCTGGCTCTGGTAGCGCTGGTGGTGCTGGTGGTGCTGGCCCCGTTTCTATCACTTCACCTCTTCAAGGTACCACTTGGCAGATTGGTTCCAAGGAAACCGTCACCTGGCAAAATGTTCAACAAAGCGTCGATAAGCTGCTCATCAACTTGATGAAGGGTGACCCCAATGCTCTTCAACTCGTCCAAACTTTGGCTGAAAATGTCGATGCCTCCAAGGGTTCTACACAAGTCGAAGTTCCCAAGAACGCTACAGCTGGAAGCGACTATTCTTTGGCTGTCGGTAAAGATCCTAGTCAAATGGCTTACATTGGTGGTTTGGTCCTTTCAAACGATGGTGGTAGCAACTCTACTGCTGCTTCTGGTGCTTCTGCTAGCTCTGGTACAACATCTAACGCTGCCGCTTCTACACCTGACGACTCTGAAGATGCTACTGGTGATGATAGTGCTAATGCTGATGGTTCCGACGACAGTGCTGGTGATACTGGTGATGATAGTGCTAACACTGGCTCTGATGACAGTACTGATGCCACTGGTGATGACAGCGCTGACGCCGATAACACAGCTGGTTCTGATGATAGCGCCACTGCTGATAACACAACTGGTTCCGATGGTAGTGACAGCACTGAAACCTCTACCGACTCTGATCAACCTGGTGCAGACGACACAACTGGCTCTGCTGAATCTGGTGCTGCCGATTCTACCAGTGACGGCTCTGAAGACTCTTCCGACTCCACTTCCCCCAGTGCTCCTTCTGCCTCTGCCACTCCATCCTCTGCTTCTGCTCCCGTAAAGAGAGGTACAAAGTCTGATTCAGGTGCTGGTGATTCTGCATCTGGCTCTGGTTCATCCAGCGAATCCGCTTCTGACTCTACATCTGGTACTGGTGCTTCTGGAGCTGGTGCTTCTGGCTCTGACTCTGAATCCGGTGCTGGTGCCGATACTGGTGCTGGTGCTGGTGCTTCTGGAGCTTCTGCTTCTGCCGGATCTCCTTCTGCCTCTGGTGCTGGTGCTGGTGCCTCTAGTGTTCCTTCTGCTGCCGGTGCTGCTGCCTCTGGTAATGCCGCCTCTGGTTCCGGCGCTTCTGCTGCTCCATCTGCTGCTGGTGCCGCTGCTTCTGGAGCTTCTTCTTCTAGCGCTGGTCTTGGTGGCCTTGCCGCTTCTGCTGCCTCAACTGGTGTTGCCTCTTCTCCTACCGGTCTCTCATCCTCTGGCTCTGCTTCTAGCGGTTCAAACGCCAGTGGTTCTAGCCCCAAGGCCTCTGGATCTTCCACTACTTCCCCTACCTCAGGCAGTGGTCGCAACATGGTCTCTGCTGTTGCCTTGGCCATCCCTGCTGCCCTTTTGGCCATGACCGGTTTCTAAATTGATGTATAGACCATATTTATTTTTTTTTTAACTTTTTGTATATTTTATCTTTCAATAAATTCAATGATCAATTACTTTATAAAACATTTACACAAGTAAAATGATTTTTTTTATTCAAAAAAGCACTTAATGTGCACTATTTGGCTCATTTGATAGTTTTCGATTCATAATACTGTTGGCTCTTGGTCTTGGAGGCACTATGGGTACTACAATGAAATTAGTTATTTGATATTCATTTTTTTTTTT
>NW_019671916.1:88633-115003 GCF_002708625.1 Rhizopus microsporus ATCC 52813 | reverse complement strand
CCTTTACTATACAGAGACATGGCCTCATCCCACCTGTCATATCTCAAATGTGAGGTAGGACTTACGTTAAAGACATCGTGTTCATCTTTATACGACCCATTTTCGGCTAATGGAGAAGGACAGCCTTGGAATCGAGCAAAATCATCCAAACTCTCTGGTCGACTTTCTAGAGTGCTTGAGGACGCGTTGGTTGTTGTACTATTACCACTTGCACTAAGCCTCATAAACGAACTTGTATTGCTCATGAACGAGCTTGCATAGTGACTTCCTACACTATTACTTCTCGTAGGCCCACCGTTTTGTCTAGAGCCAGATCGAGGCGGTTCACGAAGCAAACTGAGTTCATCCACGGTATCTTGACTAACCCATGGGCGCATAAGGATATATTGGGTGACAAGACTTGACTGCTCGTCAATATCAAAGTCGTCATCACTGTCGTTCGAGCTACTGCTAGTCAAACTAATCTCACTGGCGCCGTCCACGTAGTTATTTCCTCCAAGTCCAATCGCACCGCCCAAACGGCCAAAGCTAGATTTACTGCGATGAATGGCTTGACTGAGGGCTGGTCGAACTGGACTGGTGTTCTTTTGGACCGCCTTTGCGTATATCGAATTTGGTTTCTTGTCATAGGGTGGACAAGACTGGAAGAGGGCAAGGGTATGAAGAAGCTTTTGAACACGAGGGTCCTTTTGAAGGGTATCGGTGTTATTGGATATCGACCTGTTGTCAGGTCGGGACGAGGTTCGTACAGGCACATGGATGGATTGTTCTTGTTGGATCTGCTGTTGAACAGCGGCTAAAAGATAGGTCATGTCATGAATAAATGTACCCAAAAAGGGAACCGTCGGCCGTTTGCAATGTTCTGATTGCATCCTGTTAACGCTTTTCCCTAGTACGGAGGTAGAGGCAATGCCCATGTGCTCTCGATACTTTCCATAGTTGTTTGATTCAGACATGAGCTCATTCAATGCTTCCAGTTTTGACATGCTCTTTTTAGGAATATAGGCCCATGTTCTCTTCAACCGCTGAACAGGTGGTGTGCCTAATGCGGAAACGATAGCTTTTAACGTTTGGTAATTGTTGAGTTCCTGGCATTTGGTGGCAATTTTTATCCAGTGATGAATATGCTGAGCTCTTGACGATGCTTCCTGAGGCAATAAGATGGAGTGCTCAATAACTCTTGTAATAAAGTTAAAAAAATCAGTAGATGCCACAATTCGAGGATGCGGGTTCTTGGGCGAATGTGTCAGAAGTGACTGAGGAGGAATAGCCATGAAAATGGCAGACTCGATGCGAGTGATTTGGTATGCGATGATGCCTGGATGAAAGTGCAAAATGGATGGGATGGTGGCTGCATTCATGTAGATCGTACGTACTCTATTGAGCGTTTGCTTGGCTTCGGCTACATACGGGGTATATTTGGAAATGGCATCATCCAATTCGTTTTCAGTCATGTGATTGTTACTATTGTTACTATTACTGTTGATATTTTCATGGTGAAGCGATAACTGCCGCTTTCTTGTACGGTATTCGTTCAAGGATGATTCAAGTTCATCTAATTTTGCTTGAAGGACTCGATGCGTAGTGAGAAGAGGCGGAACTGGTATCTTTGGTATATGGTTTGAATTGCCGGGTGGAGTTAGGCTGTCATTGTTATTCGTTTGTGCTGGTACAAGGTGATTGGGGTCAATTTCTCCGTCAGGTACAGGAGGAAATGCTGGCCCTAGACAAAAAAAAATAAGCCATGATGATCAGTGCACCCATATCATGATATTACCGGCATCTTGTTCTGTCTTGACGACTAGCGTAGGCATGGTTGGTAGGGGTCGAGTAGGCTTTGGAGGCAAGACCGGCTTGCTGTTACTTGCACTAGGCTTTGGGGGTAAGGGAGGAGGATAAGGCGATGGTTTATTAGATGAAATAGAATGATGCTCTATAATCTTTTCAATTTGATCGAAACATGTTCGTAATATGCAAAGTAATGCTTCATGATTTTGCGGCTTTGAAACGATAGCTATCTCTATCTGATTAGCGGTAGTTTTGGTTGATACTTGTTCAAAACTTACAACAGTGAACAAACTTCACGTCAAATAATGGTTTTATGGCATTTTGAGCTGTGGTTAAAAATGATTGATAGGCATCCTAAAAGGTTATTAGCCTTAGGTCGATGTGCGTTTCTTTTTTATAGTACTTTTATTTGTCCATTCTCAAAATGGTGAGATGCTGTAGTCAATAAGGATTGAGGATCTTCCATCATTGCAATTCTATATTATTCGTATGTAGGCGCACACAGAATAAATAATCTCTTTAGATTAAGGAAAGAAGGAGAAAGGGAAAGAAAGCAAAAAGAGAGAAGAGAGAAAGGGTGGATATAGAAAGAGAGGGAAAGGAAAGAGAAAGGAAAAGGTATTTATTCGTATAGTTTCAGGGTTACAAATAGACACCAAAAATGTCAAGTTTATCAAATGAGGAAATAAGCTTAATTAAGTGTCCGCGTAACCACTCATTTCTGTTTATGCATCAAGATACGATCATTATAGACAATGTATTCTTGAGGTCGAGTATTAGGATCATAGTGCGTGATAAGGTTACCACTGTCTTCTAATACAGGCCATCCTTTGATACTTATTTCTCCAAGGGTATCATGCCAGGTATAGGCAAGAACCTTCACTTCATTATGTTTAACCTTCAACAGTCCATCAGGAATATAAAAATCATGTTGTGGCCCATCACCGTTACCATAATATCTGGCTATAATAACATCATTCAATATAACCACTGCTGTCCATTCACCATCCAGATGTAATCGAAGGGGAATTCGATATAAATCACTCTGCTTCTTTAAGGTATGATCAAATCGGAATCGGAACCATTGTACGCCTTGTGTGACAGAAATGGGAATTTTATAAACACCGTCATTTTCGTCAAACTGCTTGAATTTTTGCCAGCCTTTTTGGACTGCTTCATCTGGGAATCCTGTGGTACTATAGGCATTTGTCAACAGACGAACATCAACCCCTGATATTTCCCATTCTCCTTGTTCGGTTGAGTTGATACCATTTAGCTTGGCTTGAATGATACCTCTTGGGTTACGAATGTCGTTCATAATAAATGCTTGTCGATTCAATCCAAAACTTTCGACAATGATCACTAGCTCGTTTTCATCATTTGTAAGATAGGATGTAATGTCGTACGTGCGTGAGCCAAGGAACCATGGGTCCGGTCCAATCTTTGCCCCAGGGAGGAATAATTGGCGTGAATATGTCGTGTGTCCACCAACGATTCGGTTGTTCAAAAGTACCGTGGCGCGGTGGCGTGCGTTGACAGATAGCTTGACCTTTTTGTGGGTTGCCTTTATCTTCTTGCGATATAGAACATGACCACTAGTATAATGATAATCCAACGAATCATAAACTGGTTTTCCCTTGAGTTGTTGGACGGGTGACCATGGTAGCTGCTCGAAATCAACCTGACGTACCTCCCAATGATCAAATCGAATAGATACTGGTAAGGGATTCTGGTGATGTTCAAAGATCAAACTACGAACAAATGGCAGATCATAAAGAACAGATCCAGAAGAGAGTCGATTGTCCTCAATAGGATCAAATGAGATAAAGTGAGCTGAACGTTCTGATGTTCTGTGCTTGATCTCGACTTGTCTTGTCTTTTTGTTGTAAAAGAATTCGTCAGCACCCCAAGCGACAAATGAAGGGTAATTCTTTTGGCCGTTGTTCCAATAAGGTTCATTAAATGCAGCATAGAGCGTGCCTGCATCATATTTGTCAAGACCAATGATGTATAAGCTTCCATCTGTTGTTTCTAATCTAGTCCATCCATGACTCTTTTCAAACGAGAGAATAAAAGTAGGCCCATCTGCACGCAGGACATTGTCTTGCATATTACCGCTCAACTTTATCTGCTTATTCTTAAAGACCATTCCACCAACCATATTGGGTTCCACAATCCATACTTCCTCGTGCCTATCTTTATTAATGACACGAGAAAGTATGGGAACAGTAGATAAAATCAGATGCAGGTCATTTTGAGTAACATAATTTCCAAGAGCGACAAATGAGGACTTGTAAGGAATATGGCATCCAAGTGTTACAATACTGTTGTCATCAAGCTCTATGGTAACATCGAACGTCTCACGCTTCTTTCTGTCAAAGTTCCTAAAGAATGTAAAGGTTACTGCTTGATCTGCTTGAACTGCTTGGCGTTGAAGATTAAGTGTATGCGGAATTGACGTCTGGATCTTGGGCTGAGCAACGAGTTCTGTCTTGGTGAAATAGGGATCAAATGATCGAGCAAACAGAATAGACTTGCGTACGTTTCTACCCCTTGATGAGAGCATACCGAATTCACGGATACAAGCTGAATAGTCATAAGAAGTATAGACATCCCTATTTCATGTATTTTAGCTTTTGTTTCTGTATTCTTCATTCTAACTTACGGATCGCCCAATGTTCCCCAGTTAGTACCGCCATATCCCATATAGATACTGGCGATGGTCACTCCTTGGGCAAGAGAAGTTTCATATAACAGCCTTGTATACTCATCACCGTAGTAATCGTATATTTGATCATATGTATGTTGTAGTTGATAATGGTTAAACCAACCACCTTGCAGCTCAGGTATAAACATGGGAGACTATATAGTTGAACAGCAGATTCTTTGCAGAGTATCGTATCATTCTTACCTCTTTAGCTCCACCACCAAATCCCCTGACCTTCTTCTCTAGTTTGTCCATTGAATTCTCCAAGTTCTTTGGGTTCCACTCTTCCCAGGAGCCAACAGAGACGCCACTGTTGATAAGCCATGACTTGGGGGAGCTTGAAGGAGCGAAGACTAAAGCCGGTAAATTAGAGTCATGATAAGGACATAGGAAGATACTTACTCACGTATTTATCAAACCCATAAAGATCTAAACCAAACTTACTCTTCTCCCAAGCCTTTTTCTTGCTACTATCCAATTCTGGACGTGGCACCCAGCCACCTTCTTCAAAACCGTCGTTTGAGAAAAGGGGAACCGTTATTCCTACATCTCGTGCTGCTTTTGCTAATACTCTCATTTGATCATGCAATCCAATAGGAAGTAAATTTGCCATTGTCTCAAAGAGTTCATTGTCAATCTGCACAGCCAAGACACATCCTTTTCTTCCTGTATCGGTTGAAGTCACTTGATGCTTTGCAATAATAGGTAAAATCTGTTCAAGCCATTGAATCTCGTAGTTTGCAAATTTGGGATCATAGACGCGCCAAAGCATGATATAGTTATGACGTATACGTAAATCGCGCTTTGCGACTAACCAACTTGGATAGCCACCACCTGAAGTCTCTGCACAAATGTATGGACCTGGCGCTGCCAAGACAAAGAGATCC
This sequence comes from Rhizopus microsporus ATCC 52813, assembly GCF_002708625.1. Taxonomy (NCBI): domain Eukaryota; kingdom Fungi; phylum Mucoromycota; class Mucoromycetes; order Mucorales; family Rhizopodaceae; genus Rhizopus; species Rhizopus microsporus. The sequence continues at coordinate 109,621 of NW_019671916.1, read as the reverse complement.
AATTCTTCGCAAAGTGTGAGCAAATAGTCGATATCACGATTACCATCAAATAGATAAACGCCCTCGTCTGGTGAGTGATAACCCCAGTGAAAGTATATACGAATAGCATTAAATCCTGCTGTACGATATTGCTTCAGTATATCAGACCATCGTTCTCTATCAGGAATACGCCAATAGTGAAATTCTCCAGCATGAATTTGTGTAGGTACTCCCTCAATTTGAAGTGAGTATTTGTCCCAATCAAGAAGATTATGATACTTTGTACGATTGTACGCAACTGAACTTGTTGAGATGTCAAGATTTCCAAAAGTACGGTAATGAGCATAAAAGTAAAATGTCCCAACTATCACTGGGATTAGTGCAAACAACGAGAATAACGGAGCCATGTCTGACATGTATTCCCCTTGTTAGCTTAGATTACACGGAAAGAAAAAAGGGAGACTACTGAATTGATTTTTTTTAAATGGCGCTTGCATAAATATTAAAAAAGCAAATAAAAAAAAAGAGGGGGAATAGAAAGGTTTATACGAGAGAAGCAGCAGACTGCTCAAAGTACACAGGTACCACGCTAGCCAATATTTGTCCAAATTGTTTGGCATTATGTACTATTGTGTGCACATTCTCTTCTTCTGTGCCCAAGAAGTCACGTATAGTCCAGGAAGGGGCCTCACCTACTCCCAAACGAAGATTTTCTGCAAACCTGTCCACCCATTGCTCCTTGTACATCGAAATCTTGAATTGTTTATGATTAGGTTTAAATTCTGAAAAGTCCAAAGGCAAAGTTTTATCCTCTCGCTTGATTTCGTTCAAATCCCATAACTCCTCTTGACATATTTCAATAGTGAAGTCATACCAGCTATATCTCCATTTTGTCTTTTGCTTGACTATCTTGGGATTATAATCGAAAACAGGGGTCATTATAAGACGCCCAGAAGGGCTCAGTTTTAGATTCTTTGAGAACTTTTCATGGGGAGCATTCACATCATCATAAGGAAGACTTCGAGCAAACTGCACCTTCAAGTCCCAGGAGTAAGGCTGTTCAGCATTAAAACAACTAATGTCTACCAGGTCTGTGCACTGAGTTACTGTACTCCACAATCCACGTTCACCCTTATCTGTAAATGCGACCTCCGTACGCGTTTTCCACATTTCTCCTCGATTGACATCCTTCTTGCGTAAATCTGCTGGAGAGGCAGCAATGGGGTATTGATGAGCCAATATGACAAAGGATGTCTTGGGATTCTCAGAGAATTCTTGTGCCTTGGTTCCAAGGTATTCAAAGAGCATATCAAGGTTTTCAAGTGATTTACTCATACATGGCGCCAAAGCAGACTTGAACCTTTTTTTCTTAAACATATTATCGCTGACCTCTTCAATAGTCAAATGCATCTGATCCTTTTTAGGATAATCTACCAAATAAATTGTGCCAAAGCGAATTTTCATTCGAATATCCCAATCTTTTAGACGTATGCTTTCTAAGCCTCTGTCGAGTAATCGCTGAATCACCTCTTCATTTCTTTTGTCCAATGTTTTAGCTTTTTCGGAGAGAGCACCTCTCATCTGTTGACTGTCATTTAATGAAATCAAACTGTCCTCCACGCTCGCGTTCCAATAGGCTATGTTGGCTTCGAAACCAGTGGTGATTGTTTCAAACATACGTGATCTATCTCGAAGCTCTTGTTCTCTGTGTGGAGGTATATAGTCATAGAGAACAAAATCAGGTGGTAGCTTTCGATATTTGAGCGCCAAGTTAGCGCTTGGTTGCTGCATTAATCTTGCCACACCGGCTTCAGGTTCACGACAACAACGCAGGTGCCAGTTACGGAGACGAGCAGACGCTGCCTTGATATTGGCTTCGTCATTTGAATACAACCTAAAGATGCGATTCTGAGCATCATATTCAATATATGTTTTGCAGTCAATTCGTATTTGATTCAAATAGGAATCATTGTTGCCAACAATACGGTTGATAGAAACAGCATCACTGGGTGAGTAATAAACTGAATAATAAGGGAGTTTCTCAGTAGGCTCGCCTAGATATTTCTTTTCTTCAAGAATCCTCTGCTGTCTCTTCTCTTCTCTTCTCTTTTCTTCAATGGTCAATTCACGATCAGGTCGACTCCATTTCTTTGTTTTACGAAGTAAAGTGACGTCAAGTTCTGCAATACGATTAGCAATCATGTTCAAACTGTGCTTTGCTTTATCGATACATAAAGGATCGCCCCAGAGGTCTATTTGATGCAAAGTGTCATTATAAGACATGTAAGCGCCAGTCGAACGCATCATCTCTTTGAAGCGAGCACGTCCAGGACCCAAGATATCTGTTATGGTACAATGTGGAGGTAGAACCCAATAGTCGTCAGGTTTACCTGACGGACGAACGCTGACAAAAGATTCCATGGCTGTAGATGCTCTACTGCTTCTTCCACTAACAAGCGTCGAACTGTCGTCAAAAGTATTAGAGAATCGCGTGGATGGAGCAAGTGTTTCACCAATGTGAGGGTCTCTCCAGTGATCATCGTCATCAGATAAATCTTCTTGTCCTTTGAAAGGGTCTGACATTTTTTTGTTTTCTGAATGATCTTTGCAGGATAAATAACTCATCGTCTGTGTACATAGTCTCATTGTATTGGCGGCTTAGCCCCCCTTTCTGTAATTTAAAATACAGAATGTTGTCAGAGCGAAACAGACAACCCACAAAAAAAAAAGAGTCGCGTCCTTCTCTCTCTCTTTTTTTTCTCCTATACAGAATATATAATATAATGCAATACACTATACCTGATCAAAATCATGGAACAGTTGCTGAACATAATGGAGACATAAGTAAATAGATTACTCTTAAAGACGAGCTCACTATTAACACTTAATTCAGTCAATGTGGAGAATAACGAAAGTGATGTCAAGTCTACTGTGTTGAACAATAAGGCAAATCAAACACGTTAGTTTTACTTTTCTGTTATAATGACATTTTCTTGTATAGATTCCTCTGTACCCTTCTATTCAATTCAAGCCTATAGAAAACCAAGCATCAGACTATGTGAATACAGCTCCGTCTAAGGAGTTCAACATGTTTGAAGCTAAATATAATGAGCTGACTCAGTCTATTGAAACATACATTAAAAAGAGGTAAAGCTAACTATTTTATATTATCACTCTAATATCTTCTCTTTTCTATTAGCTTAAATACGATTGAACAAACGTGAGTAGTTGATATGCCTTATATATACTATCTATTTATTGATACACTCTAAAATAGCAACGCCTATGCTACAGCCAAGCGAATTTATGACTATGTCAACAAGAGTTATTTCAAAGTTGAGACTGGTCTTCCAAGTGATATACAGATCAGCAGTGATGGTATATTTAAGAGTATCTCTTGGCACCCTCATCAAGAAATATTGGCAGTTGCAGACAGGGCAGATCGTATCTATTTGTACACAAAACAAGAAACAACATGGAAATGCCAAGTGCTAGAACATGTGTTGATGAAGGATATTCGATGCATCGAATGGAAACCAAAGGCAACAGGAACACTTGCAGTTGGATGTAAAGCAGGTGTTTGTGTATGGAATATTAGCATTCATTTGAACTATATATCTAATACGGGTATTTGGTATCACCCTGCTGCTTCTATGCAACATCTTGAATATCCAGAACAGGAATGCGTCACTGCCATAGCTTGGGATCCTTCACCTGGAAGTCATTTATTAGCTATTGCTTCATCTGCATCCAGCGCATTGATTATTCACGACATGCTGTTGAACAGAACAGTTGCCCTTAAGCGTTATGGAAAAGGAAATACAATAGTAAGATGGAGTAATGATGGTAAATGGTTATTTGTGGGAGGAACAGCTGGTGTTTCTCGCATTTGGTCGAGTGCCACTTGGGCATCAAAGCAACTAAAGAATCCGCCTGGTCTATGGGTTCAAGCAGCATGTTGGTTGCCTGATAATATGACATTATTGTATTCAATGAAGAGTAAAAATGATATTCATGCCTTATGTCTATCTGGGCCCACATTCAAACAAGGTAATGTCTGAAAGGGGGGATAGAATACAATGATTAACAGTATATATATATATAAATAGATGTATGGGATATTAAAATGATCACCGTTCATTCAGCAGCAATATCTGATAGTGCTTCTCATACTGGAAACACTATTCAAGATATAGCCATTGACCGTAGATATGGACAACGAATAGCTGTCTTTTTTGAAAACTCACCCATCATCAATCTGTACAATGTTCAACTTTCTCCTCTAAACATACGAGAAAGAAAAGCATTTCATCAGATGTAAGCTTATTCTTGCTATAGACTATTGATATCTAATTACTACTTGTATAGTGGATACATACGTGGAGCACAAGTAGAATATGGAAACAAAGGATCTATTCATGTGTCTGCCTTAAAGAACGAAACAAAGCCTCTACATATCTCTTTCTCATCGTTTTATAAACAAGGAGCTGTATTGGCTATAGCATGGGATAACGGTGTCATTACGTTCGTTACCCATAACTTGAAGATTACACTTGCTAATTTATGTTAAATAAAAAGGAGGAGGATTTCTAGACCAGCACAGAAAAGACATTTTTTTCTTTTATTATATATTGTATCTATAAAAATGAGTCAAGGGTTAGCCACGACAACTGCCGCTTTATATAAAGTATAACCTTTATTTCAATAGATTAACTCAAGATGACTTTAGAAAGCTCATGGCTACACCACGTCAGCCAAGCAATGAAGAAGTAGCAACACCTTCAACACCACGAACACCGTATGTACTTACAATATCAAAATACGCTCTCTACTAAAACCGTATAGAAAAAGCTCAGGAGCTGTTTTTGCAAAACCACACGCTCTTCGTAAGAAAATGTAATAACCAAAAAAAAAAACAAGCAGATTCATAATGATTGATCTGATGTGTATATACAAATAGATTTCAAAAAAAGATTAATAAAAATGAGAATGAGGAAACAGAGACACCCTTGAGCACCTATCGTGATCGAGCTGCTGAAAGACGTCAACAAGAGTTGGCAGAGGACGATTCACAGTTGACAACTGAAGAACTATTAAAACGAACACAAAGAGAGGCAGACGAAGAACTGAATGCTCAGCAACTTTATGAACAATCAAAGTATTTAGGAGGTGATATAGATCATACTCACCTTGTCAAGGGTTTAGATTTTGCTTTATTAAGTAAAGTAAGACGAGATCTATCAAAAGAAGAGAAGCAGCATCCAAAAGAAAATGACATTGTTGTTGAACAACCAACAACAACAAATGCAGAAGAGCCATTACCTGTCGAAGTCATGGACGGCAAGCCCAAGTTTCACAGTGTGATGGCCAAAAATATTTACGATCTAATCATGAAAGAATCAAGAGAGACTAAAAAGAAGCGAGTGGAACTATTTGAGCCTGGAAGGATGAGTTTTGTATTTGAACTAGCAGACGAGGTTGGATATTACTCGGACGCATTCGCTGTACCTACAGCTGTTATCCGAAGCAAAGCAGATATGGATACGAATGGTCCAGCAGACATATTTGCTGAAATGAATTTGGTGGCTGAAAAGATTTCTCAGGTCATGACCAGTATTCGACATGGAGAAGATCGAAAGAAGCCAGTGGTGAATACGAATAGATCCATACATGCTACCTTAACTGCAGAACCAGTGGCGATGTCTGAGGATGGGTTTAGTGGTGATATATTTGCAGACGTTGGACGAGATTATCAATTGGATGAAAGCACAATTGAGGCTTCAGAGAAAAGACAGGATATCGAAACAGAAACGACCAATAAGGAAAGCTACTTTAAAGGGTTAGCAGTGGACGATGAAGAAGAAGATGAAGTCATGCCAGATGCTAAAGAGACCGTAGCATCCATTTTATCTCAAGCGAAAGAAGAGAACACACAGCCAGAGCAGAGTCAAAAAAGAAGAAAGTTGGATAACGTTGATCGTGACATCATGGACATGGATGCGGCAGATATAGACATGTTTGGCTTGGGTTCATCCGCTCTGCCTACATCATTTGACGAACGCTCAAAACTAACAGCCTATCAATCAGATGATGAAGAGAGTAAAACACATCTCGTCGATCACGGCACGAATCGCAACAAGAAAGCACAATTGACTCGATGGGACTTTGACACAGACGAAGAGTGGCAAAAATACAAAGACTCTATCGAAATCCTTCCAAAGAGCGCAGTTCAATTTGGTGTCAAGGTGAACGATGGTCGCAAGAAAGGCAAAGAAAAGAAGGGATTAAACGATAAGCAAAGATTTGATAGAGACTTTCAACAAGTCAAGAGCATTTTATCACAAAAGTATGGCAAATCTTTGGAATAAAGCAAAACAGGAGGCAACTGTGTGTGTTTTATACAATAATATTTACAAATCTCCTCTAATGTTTCTTTGAATAAGATTTCGTCATCCACGAATGCTTTAAGGCCTCTTCTGGCTTCATACGCTTTTCTGGGTCCCAGATAAGACATTTGCTGACAAAATCTATAAAAGATTCATCGGGCATGTTCAAGGCATGCTCTAGAGTTTTAGTACCCGGTCTCCGTTTCCTGCCTTTAGAATTTGGTGTGATTCGTGGATTGCCTTGTGAGTCTGATAAAGATTAATAAGGGCATATATAATGCTTTTATCTACAACATACCAAAAAATAATTTTCTCCTACTACTCTTTTCAATAAGGTAAGGTTCTGGTACACCGAGTATTTCCATTATACAAGCAAGTTGTTCCTGTTCATTTTCACCAGGGAATAACGGATAGCCTGTATGTAACTCTGCCAATATACAACCTGTGCTCCACATATCAATAGCCATGTTGTAGTTCATTCCCATGATCACCTCTGGTGATCTATAAAATCTACTTTGAATGTATGTATACACTAGAGAAACGTTGGTACACCCTTGGTCTTGACAGTCATCTTTTTCTTTTACCTTTTTCACTTTCCAGACAAGAACTACCAAAGTCAATGACTTTGATTGTGCTCTTTGTTGGATGCTTCAACAGAATATTCTAAGCAAGAGTTAGCTTAATAGCTTGGCAAAGTATATGGATCGATTACCTCAGGCTTTAGATCACAGTGAATCAGCTTGTGTTTTTGTAAAAGTACAAGAGAGTTTAGTAGCTGCATAGCAAATCTAAAAGAATATGAATAAATTAGGCTTTTTTTGCAGTAGTGCAAATGTTACCTTCTAATAAGCCCCATGCTAAAGCCATGGAAACCGTTGCTTTTGATGAATTCGTATAGATTGATGCTCAAGCATTCAAAGGCAATACATAAGTGATTGCGAAACATGAAATGACCCAGCATTCTGACATTATTGTGCTTATCATCTGGATCCCAAGCGATGAGATCTTTAAGTATTTTGATTTCTACGAGTGCTTGAGCATGAAATCTCTTTTTGTTTCTGATGATCTTGACTGCTACAGTTTGACCTGATCGGTGATCATAGCATTTCAATACTTGGCCAAAAGAGCCTTTGCCCATCACTTCCAATATCTCGTAGCGATAATCCAAATGGTCTCTTAGTTGAATAATATAATCTCCACGCTCATCGTCGTATCCATAGTTGTATGCAGAATTGCTTGGACTAGCTGGCCTCTTTTGTGCATGATGGCCCACAAAATAGATGTGATCGTACTTCATCATTTCCACTTTTTCATAAGATGTCAGATTGAATTGGTATAGTTTTTGTGCAGCTAATTTATGCAAAATGAACAAGTTGTTTTTCTAAAAATAATAATCTTGTACCTTCGGGTGTCATGGCAACGCGCATCAATACTTTGGGAATAGCCGTCGTCTTTTTCTCACTCTCTGTTGGAGCAAGACCTTTACCTCTCAATACGATCTCTGACTTTCCTCCAGTCTTTTCTTGCTCCAATTGAGCTGTCCATGACTTGCTTTCGTTCACCATACCTTGTAGTCGTTCCTGAAGGGTTGATACCTTTCTTTTTGAGTTGCTCGCTAAAACTACTTTTTGTTTAGTTTAGAGTATTAATGGATGACTTGGATAACACTTACTGCTCTTGCTAGATACAGAGTTTGTCAAAGTTGTTACACGTAAAGCAGAAGATGTGGCAATAGAGGTTGATCCTGTAGCAACGGGTTGTGGAGCGGTGTTATCCGTCATACTGTTCTTACGCAATAGATTTTCATCTGTGCTCTTGTTTGATTTGCTAACTTGAAGCTTTGGTGTCAGAATGGTGTTTGATTTTGGTTTTCGAAGTTGATGTGCGGTTGTTTTGCTCTTGCTTGATTTCATTACAGCGGGCTTAGAGGGTTCATCATCATTCGCCTGCTTTGCTAACGATCTTGATATTGAGGTAGAGCCAGGTAATGGTATCCTTGTAGGTGTCTTTGGTAGGTTACGGGTATGCTTTGATGAAGGTATATTCAATGGCTCTACTTTCATAGGTGGTAATGTTAATGGTGCAACGGCTGGAGGTGTAGCAAGACTTCCAGGCAAGGTCTATTAAAATATGAGTATTTCATGACATATATGCGCCACATAGATAGGACAAATGTGCCAGCTCCTTACACACTACCTTTCCCCTTTTTCTTTTCACAACAGTTCCTGACTTGCTTTCTTTTGCCTTTTTAACCGTTGCTGCAGTTGTATTGGTAATAGATGTCGTGTTTGCTGTTGTAGTCGACATGTTGCTCGTAATACTCAGTTTTACTTTACGTTTTGCGACTGTGGTACTGCTGCTACTATTATTGTTGCTGCTGCTGATGGCGCTGTTATTTTGCTTGTAGCTTTTGAGATATTCATCAATGGATTTCTGGTCATCATTATGTAAAGTAGACAGCGAACTTAATTTTCTTGTTCGTGGCTGATCTTGTTGAGGCGAGATGCGAGATAGCTTTCTTAAATTATGAGTTGTTGCACGTGGAGTAGTGCTTGAGCTGATACGAGGAGATTCAATTTTAGGTGATGCATTGGAGACTGTAGATCTTGTTGCAATAATAGACGAAGTATCAATAGCGTTCTTCTTCCAAGAATGTCTATTTTCATTACTATTACTGCTACCGTTATTTTCAAATATACTTTTAACTCTCAAATAAGATGAGCTCTTTTCTAGAGGAGAGGTTATTATAGGTTCAATTGGATCCGAGTTGTAATGCTTTGTGTTGGAGAGCCGATCATGCTGACTACTACTACTACTAGTTGTCGTACTGGGTGTAGTTACGCCATCTTCCAACAGCTCCTTCCATCTTCCGATTTCATCAGATGACTTTTGAGTCGTACTCTTTTGATTTCTTAATCGATAACTAGCTAATCTTTTAGCTGAAGCAGCGATCAAGTCCTCAAGATCCTCCAAAGTAGCATCTTCTAGATGATTGGTCTTTAATTTCTGAGGTTGTTCTTCATCTATTATTGGACCACGGCTTGTATATATCCATTCTTTTCGTTTTTGATTATTCCAATTTGTCGTTTCTGTGACTTTGTCTTCTAATTCCTTTAATTGTTTCATTCTTTCTTCTTGGATCTGTTTTCTTTTGGCTGCATAAGATGATTGAACCTTGTTCCATGGTTCCTGAGATAAGGAAGTGCTAGATGTGCTCGGTTTATACTCGGTAAACAATTGAGAGTCTGACATGATCATTTAAGGGGACACGCACACACACTCACACACAAAAATAAAGTAAAAAGAAAGAAAGAGAGAAAAAGAGAGAGAAACAATAAATACAAAAAAAATAATTAGGAGAAATAAACCCTGTATTGTTTTGTTTTTGTTAAATATAGTATTTTATTCATACGACTTCTTTACCTCTTCTCTTTGTTTTTGCTTCTTTTATAAGGTCTTTTCCTTTTATGTGCTTTGTTGTTTTTGTCAATGAGACCAAGATGAGAAGGGAAAAATAAAGGAAAAAAGAAAAAGAAAAGCTGCTGTCCAAGTTCATTGGGCACTTTGGTACAACAATGTAGACTCAAATAGAAAGTCCGAAAACGATGTATACCTCTACAGTGCACAAGGCGTAGCTTGAAGTGAGGAGGGAATAGATGACGATTAAACTCTAATAAAGTATATGTCTTGTCTACCATATCCAAACCTTACATTAGACTCAAACACAGGTGAAGGTCGAGAAAGATCATGAGACAATATCATGAATGAGTGTATGTATTAAAGGATTAATACATTAAATGCCCTTTATTTGTTATTATAGATACTATATGTAATTTATGATGATGAATTAAAGTGATGCAACCGTTCAGGTCTTTAAGCATCTAAATCTGGCTAGTCCTAAGCTCGTGTTTGCTTTTGGACAAACCAAAACGACTAAAACCCAGTCATGGTCACACCTTTCGTTTCTGGACTGGTTTCTTTGTAACAAACGTTTTACAGCATGTATTCTTTTGCCAGTAAGAACATTAAAAAAGGGATATACAGCATCTGGTGCACTTTCCATTTTTGTATTGTATCCAAGACATGCTGTACGGTTCATTTTATCGAAAATACCTTCAAATTGCGTGTTCATTGCATAATGTTTGTTCATTGTGAAATGTTTAAAGGCCAACAAGAAGATACTGAAATCGATGGTCTGGGGCGTGTTCTCTTCTTAAGAGAAAGCATGCATAAATAACGATTCGGCAATATTTTTATTTCTAATTGTACTACAGAAGCTATCCAATACAATAAAAGTATTACACTATTGCTTTTAAGCCTGAGGTCAATCAAAAACAGAGCGTGTGTGCAGATATGAAACGCGTATTTTAAGAAAATAGCATATAAATAGCTTTAAACTGTCGATCAAATCAGGATAACTTACAGATATCTTGGTTTATCTGATCATGTTACACTTTTCCTTTTTCTTCCTTCTTTCTTTCTTTGGCCATGACGTGAAGAACAAACCTGTAATAAATGAATATTGTTAGAAAAGGAATCATTTTAAACTAGGCTTGAAGTCAAAGGTGATTTTTAAACTATACTTAAATAATTAAGGAGAATCTCTCTTATTCTCCTTTTTATCATAAAATTAGTTTCTGTAATCAATGTCATATTACTTATTAAAAGCAGTTGAATGAAGAGAACACTACCTTCTTCCCCCTTTTTTTTTGTTTTTCTTTTCTTTCACATTTTCTTTTTTTTTTTTACTGCAGTAATAACATATTTTTCTTCTTTCAGTAAAACATAAGAGAGCAGTAGACGCTGCTTTTTTAAGTCAATAACATTGATAATAATTTGCTCAGCATTGTCCGAGAGGATTAATTTATGCACTGAAAAAAAAAAGAGTATTCTTAAATCCGCATTATACGTTAACCAACCGAATACAAGTAATTCCCCCTTGAGATTCTTTTGATATGCTGAAGCCAATTATTTGCGAAATTTATGAATACGGACGTCAAAATAACCAAAGGCGATGTGTAACAATATCTTTGGCCTCTTTAAGGATATGTAGCATATTCAACAAATGCATATTCTTAATCCCATCGGCTGAGGTCAAGTTGTCGTCCCACTTTTGATTTGCACAATAGTGTTTCAACAAATAAATGACATGGTTATTATTCTTTTAGTAATTTTAAAATAATGATCCACTTGACTAAAATGTCATCAATAAATAATCCTGTATAGTGAATTCTATAAGAACTCTATGGTAACCATTTCTTTTTTCTTGTACCAAGTTGCCATGGCAAAATAAAAAAGAAATTCTAGGAAAAAAAAAGTATCACGTAATTTCTCACGATAAGATGTGAATAACATTTTTGATTGGATACGTTGATCAGTCTCAAGTTGCACAAGAATGTACCTGACATGTAAACAAGACAAGTCTAGGCATCATATGACTTTATTTGCAGCTTCTTTCTTTTTACAAGTGCATCCCTTGATACATACACTTTTTATTTATTTGTAAAAAAGATGGAAAGGAAGGATATGAAACACTAATGCAGTAGAATAAAAGATGCTTAACAAAACTCCGCTCAAAGAAAACGATTATATGTATGTATGTGTGTATAGACTAATGAGTAAAGAGTTGATCATTGTTTATGGTTCACTAAACATGTTTTAGTCAATTGAATTGACTATTTGGATTGTAAAAGGCATAAAAAGAGAATTCATAATTTCTATTGGATAACCTTACTGTTCCGCTCAATGAATATAAAAGAAAAATCCTTTTTTTTCTTTTTCTTTTTTTTTCTTCAAAAAAAAAACCCATGGAGCATCTTTCGATTGAACTTGTAGAATTAATAGCAAAGCAATGTCGAGCATCCAACAAAGACCTGGCCTCCCTTTGCTTAGTGAACCGTCATTTTTACTCTGCGGTGATCCGATTGTTGTATAAAAATGTAATCATCCACGGGCCAAGACAATACCTGGCGTTCAAGTCGACATGTACTCGGTTAAAACAGATGGTCTATCGACTCGATTTCTCTGGATATACTACACGAGGCGCTCGGTGGACAGAGTCCAAGGCGAAATCAGTTGTGACAGCTGAAGATTTAGCTGTCATATTAAATGAATGTCGGCAGTTGAAGGAGTTGTTTGTTGGAGAAGAACTCATGCATGTTTTTGTGTCACCTTTGGCTATCCAGTCTGTATTTTTTGAACAACAGCTGCGCACGCTTGATTTCACTGGATTCTCTGACCAAACGTTTACCAAGGCGATGGCAGATTACTTTATGGAAAAGAAACAAGTCACGTATAATCATCATTATGACGATGCTTCGTCCCACTGGGTTATTCCTAAAGAGCTAGAGAATATATCATTTTATATGTGTATGGCACTTTCACAAGATCGGTTCTTTGTGCCCTTTTTTGACAAACTAAAGAGTGGTGGTCATCAGCTAAAGAAGCTTGATTTAGCCTATACACAGATTAATAGTCAGCTCTTTAGACATCTGCCGTCTCCTAGAACCTTGACACATCTCAATCTCCAAGGATGTCATTCTTTATCGTGCTGCTCTGAATTAATAGACTATCTGATGCAATGTAAACGATTGGTACAACTGAACGTGAATAGACATATTGCAAGTGGATTTTGCAAAAGGTGCATCTATCAACTACTAACGTCGATTGATACTCTGGAGATAGTTGATATAGGAGGACACGTCGAATTTGACGATGAACTGATTCAACAGCTTCCACCGAATAGAAATATAAAATATCTATCAGTTGCCAACTGCCGACAGATAGACATAAAGACATTATTAAACAAGTTTCCTCAGTTATACTATTTGAATGTAGAGCGTGTCATCAATATGAACCAACTTTATAACTTTTTAAAATCTAATAACAATAATTTACGTATTATCGAAGTATCATCACACCCTTCATTATTAAACCAGATAGGATCATGGCATTTGGTAAAACATGGCCGTAGAGCGTATTATAGTCAATCTGCTGTTGATCCAAAGTACTGTTATTCTAAAAAGATAGTCATGTCAAAGGATCCTATTCTGTCTCCGATGAATAGATATTGGTGTTATTCATATAATATCTCTACATAATAAACCAAAGGAGTTCTTCTTCTTCTCCTTTTACTCTTTTTTTTTTCTCTTTTATCTCTTTCTTTCCCCCCTTCACAGTTACCAAACACTGTCTCTAATAGATATTAAAAATTGAAATTCAGTTTCATTCTTGTACAACATTAATAGTTACCTTTCTGTGTGATCTCTCTCGCTCTTTCTCTGTCTTGCCTTCTTCTTCCCCTCTCTCTCTTTTTTTTTTTTCTTTTTTATATTTAAAACGTATATTCCCCCTTTTTATATTCACTTTTTTTTTTCTATTACTTTTTACTATTGTTAAGCTTTTATTATGAGAGAATATAAACTTGTTGTCTTGGGCTCAGGAGGTGTTGGTAAATCAGCCTTGGTAAGATTAACTATTGAAAAATGACCTATTACTCATTCCTCCAAAAAAGACAGTTCAATTTGTTCAGTCTATCTTTGTAGAAAAGTACGACCCAACGATCGAAGACTCATATAGAAAACAAGTTGAAGTGGACGGACACCAATGTATGCTCGAAATATTAGATACGGCAGGCACAGAACAATTTACTGCTATGCGTGACCTTTATATGAAGAATGGACAAGGATTTGTGCTTGTATTTTCGATTACAAGTCAAGTTACTCTGACTGATCTTGATGAAATAAGGGAACAAATCATTCGAGTGAAAGGTTCTGACAACGTAAGGAGCTCTTTTCTCTATCTTTCTATTATATATCATCGTATTAGGAGATTTATATATAATATTCAATAGGTTCCTATGGTATTAGTTGGTAACAAGTGTGATCTTGAAAACGAAAGAGTTGTTTCAAGAGAGAAAGGAATGATCTTATCACAACAATGGGGAGGCAAACCATTTTATGAGACGTCAGCAAGGTTTAAAATAAATGTAGATGAGGTGTTTTATGATGTTGTTCGACAAATTAACAAACAAAACCCATCAAAAGATAAAATGAAAAGAAAATTCAAGTGCCTTATTCTCTAATACACAAATATATATTTACTCTTTATATTCCATTAAATAAATATCCTCTTTTCTTTACCATAAAAGACCATTTTTCACGCCTTTTTTTTGGGACATTTTTTTTATAAAAAAAGGGGGGGGAGAATATATTATTACATATTATTTGTTAAAGTGTATTTGCTATTTTATATTATTACATCAAGATACAGCATTTATCAGAAGCTACATCTTGATTATCTTGAATACCAAATTGATGATCATTATTCCCTCGGGTTTCTTGCTCCTTGTTGTATCTTCTAATGTCTCTAACTACTTCAAAAAAGGCTTCATCTACATTGATACGTTGTTTGGCTGATGTCTCAATGAATTGGCATCCAAAATTCTTTGCCAAGTCTCTTCCTTCTTGACTAGATACTTGTCTATCTGTTTCTAAATCACATTTATTGCCCACTAATACCATAGGGAAATAATCTCTATCCTTCACACGACAAATCTGCTGATAAAATGTTGTAATTTCTTCAAATGACATACGAGAAGTAATAGAGTATACTAGCAAGAATCCTTCTCCATTTCTCATGTATTGTTCACGCATGGCACTGTAATGAATGAGTATATAAAGCCCCCTCCCCCTTATTTTTATTATTTTACCTGTATTCTTCTTGACCGGCTGTATCCAATACATCTAATAAAGCTGTCTCTGAATCAATGATACACTGCTTACGGTATGAGTCTAATTTTAATATTCTTGTGTTACTATTATATCATTCTATACACTTTATATACATGTATATATATATAATATATATAAATGCATATATATATATATATATATATCTCACCTTCAATGGTAGGGTCATATTCGTCTACAAAGTGTGATTGGATAAATTGAATAGTCAAGGCCGATTTACCAACACCTATATAGATTTCACTTTAGTCTCAAAGAGATGATGAACCAATCTTACATTACCTCCACCACCAACCATAACTAACTTATATTCACGAACAAACGAAGTGGCTTTGGACATATTCTATCGTTGTTATGGTTGACTTTAAAAAAGAGACAAGGAAGAGAGAGAAGGGAAAAGAGAAAAGAGGGAAAAGAAGAGGAAAAAAAAGACAGTGACCGGAATTAAAATGATACATTCTGTTGAGACTCAGTGGATGTGAGATACTTTTTAGAGCAGAAAATAGACAAATTAGGAAGGAGTCAATAAAGAGACCCTGACATATTCCTTGATGTTTACAATCATCTTTGTTTTACTACATGTATTCTCTTTTGTATATTGCTTTATATAGTTTTCACACTTTAAATTCAGACAATGTTAGTTTTTTTTTCGACGAATCAAAATTAATTTTCAGATGTTTGCCTACTTTTTTGGATGACATAAAAAAGGAAATTAGTTTTCAGACAACTTTAAAAATAACAATTGCTCTTTTTTTACCTGTAGGTATCTTTAAGCCTTCACTAGTTAGAGCGAGACAACCACATTGGAGGTGGCGCAATGCCTTTTAAAGACATTAGGGCAACCATGGCCGTTCCAGATAGATTCAGCAATGGCAAACATATTCTTCGCGGCCATGACATCCCGATTCCAATAAATATCGCAACTTTTGCAGATCGATATTTGGTGGATTTCGCGTGTATCATCATCATTGCCACATGAGATTTTATAGGTTATTTTCGAAACAGGAATTGCAGGTCTATAGGATACAGAAGTAAAATTTGTATTAATACTTGCATGATATTCACACATATATCTTCACCCTTGATATTTTGTATTCATCTATGTCAAGAAGCATCAATTCTCCAAGCTTTCCATGGAGCCTCAACTGCCTGTATACCCTTTCTGATACACCGTGCCTTAATCCTTTAAACTTTACATGGCTCTTATTTTTATGGCCATTGCCAAATACAACTAAAGACATTTTACTCCGGCCACCTTCCTCAAATTTTTCCTTATGTTTCCTTTCAAAAAAAAAAAACAATGCTTTTAGAGGAACAATAATACGAAGTATTTATGAATATGAGTAATGCCTTGATACATTTTCCCCTAGATTAGAATAGGCATCAGTAGGATTGCTTTGATATCTAGCCGCTGTCTTTCTTCTTTTCCTCTTGTTTCTTTTTCTTTTGTTATATTTTTTTGACCCGTTAATAAGGATGTTGACCGCATTTTCAGCCGCGCGCTGGGAACCGATGTAGTTGCACCATTTAATTCTTGCAGTTTCAAAGCTGTAAAAGTTTGGCGAGACACCCATATGCTATAGCATATAAGTTATGTGCATTATATAATGGTCAATGCATGCAGTTTTGGAGGAAGGCACTTGTGTTTCAATTTGCTTCACACTCGATCTTTTTTTACGCTCCTGTTCCATTTTTTGTCGGTTTACGTTTCCACTCATGTTGTAATACTCGGTCGATGACAAACGTCTTATGCCTGTATTTCCATGGTGTGAAACAAAGACATCTTTTCTGTTTGGGTCTACAGTACAAGGTCTAAAATAACGGTCTACCTCTTCACTGGTAAAATCGTGTAGCTTCAGAGAAGTCTGATTCACAGGTGAAGTTGCGTGTATTTTTTCACAGAATGATATTCTGCATATATATCCATCTGTATACATACTACTTAAAAGCATCTTTCCTTTTTATTCAGGTAAATCTTTCATCTCTTCAAGATTATACAAGTTCAAAATTAGTGTACTTATTACTCATGTACTATGTTAAGACATGCCTGTTAATTTTGAAAAATTAAAATAAGCAAAGAAAGGTCTTTGTGTATTCTGGAAAGGCATTTCTTCTCCTTGTTTCTGCAATACTGCCCCAGGAAATATGCCAGCCAAGTTTTGGCTGTCGATTTAAATGAAGCGTCAACGTAAACTTGGGTTTGGAAATAAACTGAAGGCTCGAGGTGGCACGAACTTTTTTTCTCGTTTTTGCCTTTCTGTTTGTCTCTGTTTGTTTCCTTCTTTTTTTTTGGTCTTCTTCTATTTAGTTGATTTTTCTGCTCTGGTTGTTCCTGCAAAACAGGTTGTGGTTGTGAAGCAGGCTGTAGTTGTGAATTCTTTGCAATTAAAGATCCGTACTTGACCAGAATATGTCTTAGTGCTGGCATGATGCCAAATAGAACTTT
This sequence comes from Rhizopus microsporus ATCC 52813, assembly GCF_002708625.1. Lineage (NCBI taxonomy): Eukaryota > Fungi > Mucoromycota > Mucoromycetes > Mucorales > Rhizopodaceae > Rhizopus > Rhizopus microsporus. Next base: position 92,063 of record NW_019671916.1, on the reverse strand, counting down.
GTTAAGGGTTTATTTTGTTACAGAAAACGATAGAAGTCGGCTTTTGATCTCTAAAACTAACAGGTTTAAGAACACCCGGATTTTGTCTTGAATTTCTTCGCTTATGGAATAAGCAATGTTGTTAGTCATAATAATTTGTGGTCCAGGAGAAAATACCGCATCTAACACATGTTTATATACTATCTGATTTATCACGGGCATTCCCATACCCTTTCGATAATTAATGTCAATCTTCATAGTAAGTAGAACTATTTTTTGATTTCTCACTTACAGGAAATGCTGTACGAACCACGTATATAAAATGATTTGCTATAATATTTTGAAAGTTATTATAGCATGTAGCGAGAGTCTCACATGCACTTGATAATACTTGCCGTAATTGCTCAGACCATCTTCCTTGACTGTCAGATCAATGCCTTCAGTACCGCTAAGTTCTATCCATGTATCTACAAGAAAGAGAATACGAGAATATTTTAACTGGAGCTGCTCGATAGACAAGTTTTCGTTCACTACTCTACATATAGAATACCAAAAATTCTGTTGAAAGAGTTCGTTCATCAAGTTGTTGGATGTTTCAATATATAAAAATTGATGAAAAACTGAGCCTTGAAGACAACTTTTCGTAAAAACGTAGAAAGACTCTTGATTTTTTCAAGCGCTTCACTATACGCATCTTCATCTGTTGCGGATACGAATGATTTAAGTGGCAAAAAGACGGTGTACCTTTGATATCTAGAACCAAAGTTTCTTTCAATTAACTCTTGCAATGTAAAATTATGATTTGGCCACTCCTTGCTCCTAGCAAATGGATGATCGATATTACCGCAGGGTTTACATATTGAGCCTCGCGTGCTTGAGGAAATTGAATTCCGAGCCCTTTTTGCATTCTTTTTCTCTTCAAAAGTGTCTTTTCTTTTAATACCTATTAACAGTTTGAGTTATTCTGTTTCATTACATATAGTTTATATTATCTTTTTGTTTTATAATTTGTTTGTTTGCATTGTAACTGGTAGCTTCTTTTGTATACTTTCATATTTTTACTGTTTTTTGGCTTGTATGGAAGCTCCAGCATTTGAGTAAATCGGTATACGCATAATTTTAAAAATAAAGAAAAAACGACATTAACAAGATTGCAGTTAATTCAAAAGCATGATTAATTTTCATAAAGTATCCAATAATAGGCAGAGGTTAACTCAAGAGCGTGATTAGCTGAGCTGACATGGGCGGTATCATAATCTACAGAAATGTCTAAAACCATAATCAATGTCTAATCAAGACTTAAGAAACGCGTAACTATTATTTCTTTCTTATGCATTTGTTTTTATTCTCTTTATTTCGCGCACTTGACAATATTCAGTGCAAACTTCACACAATTATGTCCCAGTTCAGTAACATCGACACCCTATCGACGCTTCCAGTGGTACCCGCAATACGGAAGTAGCTACTCGTCGCGGCAAAAAGTACAATAGAATAAACACTGAGACGAGAAAACTCATTATTGGTAAGTCTGTTGCTAATGATAGCAGGTGCCTCTCGCCTGTTCAAACTTCCTCGGTTAACTATTGATAAAGTTGATGTTGATGAAAACAAAACTGAACGCAGACCTCGAGGTGAACGAAGACCAAAATTGGTGAAACTCTCAAGAAGTATTCGATTTGTCTGAAAACTAATTTCCTTTTGTATTTTATCCAAAAAAGGTAACACTGTCTGAAAGTTAATTTTGATTTGTCCAGAAAAAAAACTAACATCGTCTGAATTTAAAATGTGAAAACTATACTGAAATTAGCGGTCGAACTTAAAAGGCAATTTTTTGCTTTTTCCAGATTAGCTTGATCCAAAAAAGGAAACTCTTATTTTTTCATTTGAATCATGTAGCTTTAATCATACAGTTTCTTTTTTTTGAACTAAAAAGAAACTGAAGCAACAATTTAAAAGGATAGCATTAGGAAAAATCTGGTAAGCTTGTTTGATAAAGAAACTTCAGTAACCATTGAGGACACAAAGTGGATGATATAGTCAACTGTGTATTCCTTGATTAATTTGGGTTTGCTACCAATATGTGTTGCTACCGAGGCTCGCCCAGACGCGGGTTATCAGCTATTAGTGAGCATTCTTTATCAAAAGGTCAATTTACAGATTGTCACCGAAGTGATTTCCGCTTTTGGTGTGATTAATTTAAGAATGAAAATTGGGGAAATGTCAAAAAAGAGATAAAGGGCAACTGAGAATAGACTAACTGCTCCTAAAGGCATTGTATCTAGTCATTATCTACGGTACATAGATAACACAATGGACACCATGGATGAATTTTCTGAATGTATGCTTCCTGAAAAGATTGATAAAGAAAAAGTACATATCTATGTATCTTGCCTATTTATTCACTCGTTGAACAGTTTTAGGGTATTTTAAAGTCAAGCAAATTAAGTTTAATGATGTGAAAACACTTGTTCAAAGATTATGGAAGCCAGCCACTTTGGAAGCATCATCTTTGAGAGGTATCTCTTCAAGATTCGGCTGTATCGATTTATATGGAGATCGGTTTATCAGACAGTCTGGAGTGAACGCGGTAAATTTCAAGTCTTCTTTTTTTGCAAGATACTTGTCATATCTACCCTATAAGTACTTCACCTTATATTAGACCAAGACCACTACAATGAGTAAGGATAATAGAGGCGATGTTAGGGGTTTGAAGATTAATCTACCGTTCGTCTTGATAAATAAATGTTTATCTATTTTAGTTTATCATTTTGCTGACAATAGATTAAGCACACATCGATTTCCAAAAATGATCCTTCTTGAACCATCAAGCTTTTGTTTTTATTGAACGTTATCAAACTGTCTTCACGCCCGTGTTTGAGCTCCTAATATAAAATACGCTAATAGCTCAAATGGTACAAAAAGCTCCAAATGATCTTAAAAGGTCGCAAAATGAAAGAAAAACTCATATCCTATAATTCATCAGTGCCAAGGCATTTGATATACGATGGTGATCATGTACATCACTCACACTGATATCACCCATAAATAGTCATTTATACTTTTTTAAAGTGGCCTTTTTCGCAAGTAGAACGTCATGTATAAAAGTTATTGTACATAACTGGTTATTCACTCATCTCACTGAGTTGTTAATAGCTGAAATAACTCTGTGGTGTCTATTTTTGCAATAGTGAAAGAATAAGGACACTGATAATAATAAGACTAAAGAGAGTTAGTCAGCCTTTATCACTCTTTAAACAAGCATTCAATCTGAAGCACATCACGAACGATAAACAATTTTCTTGTATAATATGAGCTTTGATACATTTTCAAAAGAGTAGACAAAGAACGTCATGAGGAAAAAAGGGAAAACACACTAATTTCAGAGAAGTGTTCTTCCCATATATCCTGCCAAACTGTCAGTTTCAACGGACATTGGTATAGAAAGTGCTCA
>NW_019671916.1:0-88533 GCF_002708625.1 Rhizopus microsporus ATCC 52813 | reverse complement strand
AAAAAAAAAAAAAAGGAAAACACACTAAATTTATTAACAAGCATCACTTAAAAGTCAAGTTATTATTTTCGTTTCGTTTTTTGTTTATATTCATTTGATCTGCAAAGGGAGACAGTTTCACAGCGTCTGTGATCTATGTCAGACAGCTGATCAAACCAGTCTAGAACGAAAAGGTCATCCCGTCTTCCTAAGCCTTACCCCTAAATAACCGCCGCGCGACTCGCGCTTCAGCACGCATTAAACTACCCAAAATAACTTTTGGTTCGATACAGCCTAGCAACAGCATAAGCATTTCTTCAAGTAGCCACATTTAGAGGGCATGATCCCCACAGAATACAGAGCGTGCTTTTTAATCACTAGGGGATCCATGGCATCCCTTCCGTGGCAAACTCCAGTATTCTGCTTCCTCTTGAATCAAACATCGCAACTGTGTGGCAAGCATTTGGTTCGTACCATTAGATCGTCAATGAAGCAGGTAAATAAGCATCGATCCTTTATATTGTACACTGCTAGTTCAAATACACTTAAGTACATAGTCAAATAGCAAACATATTTAAAGACTTGCTAAATACTACTACCAGTATATCTGTGATGGTCAAGCAACGTCGCCTGAGGATGTAACAAATATAATAATGGGTGAAAGAACCGCAAAGAGCTTTCAAAAACAAAAATACTTAAGCCAGTTACGCCTAAAAGTTTATATGCATTTACAGGATTTTATATTTCTATGCTTAGAGAAATACTTAGCGACTTATGGCTGAAATTCAAAGTACTAAGAAACCCAACAACAAGATCAACAAGAAAGACCAAACTATATGGCGCGACTATTCCCTTTTTGTTCCCTGAGATCTACATTTAAATGATGATTTGTAACCATGATCCTAAATACGCTCTCATCCTTTGATAAGCCTATACAAAGCAGCCATGAAGCTAAGCTTAATATGCTCAATACCATCTTTAACTTGTCAAACTTAAAGATAAGCAGATATTTGAATATAGCTTTCAAGATTTACAGGGACCAGCAATAAAAAACAGGACAGTATTTACTGATCTGATTAGATCAGATGGTTTTACAGCAGATGTGGTTCTATATAAGGGCGTGAGCAATAGTGAAGATATAAACGGGCAAAGCTCAGATAACACTTTTGACATACAGCTTCTAAGTGATGTCGTAAATCTTAGTCATGTTGGTGACTTCTCACTCTGTGGTCAAAATCCTGGTAGGCAAGACGCATTCACAGCATCCTATAACGAGGAGAGAAGATTCTCACCAGGTAAGAAGAGTTTTGACAGCAGACTACTACAATTACACTGGCTTCATTCGTCATCAAGGAAAAGAACAGAAAAGAATGGAGAAGAAAGGAATTAGATATTCATTTGATAGCATACAATTGTTTGTCGATAGACCTGAGAAGCAAAGGAGGCAAAAAAGAAATGTATATACGAAAGAGAAGACACTCCTGTGGTTGCTTTTGGCTCAAGAGTGATTGGGAAGGACAGCATGAAGTTCAGAGGACATAGAACAGGAGTAATATGTGCCATTTGCAGAGCATTAAAAAGAAGAGAAGACAAGGAGACATCAGTATTGTAACAGTTGATGAGTTTAGAACGTTAAGAGCAAAGCACTATTCTCTAATTTTGATTGTCCTATTGAACTACTTGAACAAAACAAAAATTCAAGATAGGTTATTCTTGTGCGATACGTTATAATTCAATTCTTATCGACTGTATGATGAATACTCATAATACATCTATTTTCATATAAAATGAAAAAGATGTCGCCTCAGTGTATAATCTCAAAAGTCAAGTTTTCATGTGACACATAAATAAACCAATGAACATTTATAAATTTATTAAAAGGGATGGATCCTTTTCAAGCACTAAAGCTCTAAGCCATTTTGCCTCTCTTTCTAGTTCCTGCACTCGTTCTTCCAGTTGTTTAGCTCTTAGTGTCATTTCTTTAGCTGTTTGTTCTAATGCTTGTTCCTTTAATTTCTTTTTCAAGCGGAATCTTGCTGAAGCAGCTGTATTTCTTTTTCGTTTGTCTTCTTCAATAGCATCTAATTCTTTTGCTGTTCTTTTTGGTTGCTGTTTTTTTGTTGTCTTTGTTGGCACAACCACAGTTGTGTTTATCACTTTATTATTTGTTACTGTTGGTGCTGGTGCAATAGGTGCATATAATTCATAACTCGTTCTTGGTTTCTCTGTTGCTGCCTCTGACCCTGGTTGCATGTCAAAAGTGAATTGTGCATTGGCCCAAAGAGCAAGTTCTTCATGAAGTTGTTCTTCAGGAATAAGTGAAGGTGAATCGTCTAAAAGGTTTAATTGTGAAATATATGACATGGTTGAGTAAGAAAGAAAGAAGAAAAAACAGAAAAAAAATTGCTCCAGGCTGACAAATTCAAGTAAAACTGTAGCCAATAAGAATTGACTCTAGACGATCCGCTTTATCCTGATACAAATGCTAAATGTACAAGATTACTTTAATAGGACTAGTTTATTTAGAAACTGGTTTAAATGAGCAATGGTAATAAAGAGTTTAAAGAGCATAAATATGATCGTCCATCCAATAGCTGTATGCTTTCTTTTGTTGCTGTAGTGAAAAATACGAAGGATCTGCTTGCTTTTTGTGGTTCCTGGTTCCCCATGACAATCGAATGTTTGAATTTCCAATCTGATAGCCATTCATTTGCTGAATAGCTAATTCTGCAGATGACCTTGTCGTATATTGAACAAATCCACATCCTTTGCCTTGAGGTATCTTTACATAAACAATCACACCAAAGGGAGTAAAATATTGTTTTAATTGATCCTCTGTGATAGGCACCGACAATCCTCCGATGAACACGGTTGTGTTTGTATCTTGATGCTGCAGTAAAGGAGAATCTGTAGGCGTTGTTATCAAGGAAGAGCCTTGTGATATTGATTTTTTTGGTGTCGCAAATGAAATCCGAATAGCACGACTGCCAATCACTTGTCCTTGCATTTCAACTAAGGCTCTTTGTTGTTCTGATGGATCTGTAAAACGAACAAAACCATAACCTCGAGAGAGGCCTGAGTCGTAGCTTGTCATCACTCTCACTGACTTGCATGTAGGATAACGAGATTTGAAAATAAACTAAATAAAGTTATATTAGTTTGTCATATCATATAGCACAACTGCTAGTTACCATAACATCATCTTCTGTAGCATTATAATCCAAGTCACCAATAAACAACGAGTATCCCTTTTGGTTATCTTGTCTAAATTCAGTGTGTGAATCAAGAAGAACAAGGGACGAAACATGTTACATACCTCTTGTCTACCAATCCACCTGATGCCCAGCTCAACTTGAATGACTTGTTTGAATTTGGCATAAGGACGCCATTAAATCGATCAAGTATCATTTGTGCTATATCACAACTACTGAAATCTATAAAAGCATATCCTGCACTAAGACTACATTTATATTAGCTCCTCTTGATTTGAATTATAGATATATGTCATTACGCTGTCTTTCTATCTCGAATGAGTTTAACAGGCACATGAATACCAAGATAATTAAACCACAACTGCTGAATGTACTCTTCATCCATCCATGACTCTAAATCACCCATCCTATATACGAGCTCTGATTAAAGCAGGCTCAACACTTGATCGCGGCTATTTATTTATTACCACAAGGTTGTCTTAGTCTCTGATGAGAATTCAATAAGAGACATGGTAACAAGTTGAAAAAGAAGAGAAAAGAAGAAAGAGGGAATTCTTTATTTATATATAAATCTGTTGTGAGTTCCTGTAGAATAATCGTTACACAGAAGAGTATAAAGAAATTTATAGCGTTTCAAGGTAAAAACTAGTCTTGTCTTCTTCCAGCCACACGCTTGCCTTGAACATAAACGTGTCGAATGTTCTGGTCACTGCCATTAAACAAGAACTTTTCAATCTTTTGCGTCCCCGTCTCTCCTCCCATGAGATCAACAGATCCATGCTTTAGGTCTATCCAGAGGGCATCAAATGATTTTCCTGTTACAAAATTACCAATTTGTTGCTCCAAATTTAACACTTTTGCTCCTCCCAAAGTAGCTAAATAGAATAATTCAGGAACAGACAGATATTTGTAATCTTCGCTTTGCTTCATGATCTTCATTGTCTTAGATGCAAAGAATGTAGAGCGTACCGCGTCCAACATCGAGGGCGAGAATCCACCTGCAACATCCGTACCCAAGCCTACCTTGATACCCTTTTCTAAAAAGCGTCTTACGTTACACACGCCGCTGTGTAAGGAAAAATTAGAATTGGCACAGTGAGCAACGCCTGTCTTTCGTTCAGCTAGCATCGTTAGTTCATCTTCTGTCATATGAACACAGTGAGCCATATAAGACTTTTCATTCAGCAAATTAGAATCGTCATAGACGCTGGTATAATCCTTGGAATCTTTAAATATTGACTTTGTGAGTTTGATTTCCTCCAAGTTTTCACACAAGTGAGTTTGAATAGGTAAGTTATACTCCTTTGCTAACTCTCCTAGGCCATTCATCAACTCTCGGGTACAGGAAATGGCAAATCTCGGCGTGACGACGGGTGTGACAAGAGTATCTTTCTTGCCAAGCACGTACTCGATAAACTCTCGCGTGTCCTTCAGACTTGACTCGGTTGATTCGATATAATACTCGGGAGAGTTTTGATCCATGTTCACTTTACCTACATAGGCACGCTGGCCCAAATTATCGATTGTGTCTACGAGCACCTTGCATGCATCTAGATGAATTGTTGCAAACCAGCTGCAGGTTGTCGTTCCATTGGCCAAGAAGCGTTGAATGACTCGTGTATATGCCTTTGCAGCATGTTTTGTATCCTTAAAGGCAGCTTCACATGGAAATACATAAGCGTTAAGCCATTCCAGTAGTTGGTGATCCATATTAGAGCCAGCAAACATGTATTGTGGAGCGTGCTAATGAATTGACATGCCTTTTTTTTAGTTTTAAACGAATACGCGTTATGATCATCTCCCTTACTGCGTGTGTGTCTACTAAACCAGGCATCAAAAACTGTTCATCATGAAGAATATGAACCTAAAGAAGAAATATTTAAAAAAGATGCCTTAAAGTGTTTTTTCTTTCTTTCTTACCTTTGCTTCAGTCAAGTCGGCATTCTTTAAAAAGTGTTTAAGATCGTCAACATCTTTTTCTATACGCGTAATTACACCGGTTGAGTTATCAACAACTATAACAGCCTTAGACACATGTTCCAAGTCTTGTGGTGATAAGGAGTGAACGATAGAGCCGTAAAAGACGGTGCTTGTTTGCTTCATTTCGTAAAAGAAAGAAAAGAAACAGGGAGGGGGAAGTCTATTGACTTTTTATATGCAAGTGAAATTCAGACAACGACAGAGCGTGGTAAAAAAATAAACGCTATATTTTTGATAACAGATAGATGTATGAACTATATTTCTACAAGAGTGGTATCTATAGATTACGCTTAATTCTGGATTTGAGTTTTTTTTTGTGATCTGTATCTTGATTAATATATTATAGCATGTGCTATCAAGAATAAAAAGTCTGCAACCTTATTAATGTATTCAAAATGCTCCACCCTGCCTTATTTACGATTTTCTTGAAAACTATGTACTACATTTTTACAAGAGCAGTACCGATAAATTTCGCTTTATTCGGGGTTTGGTTTTTTGTGATGTATTTTGGCATATGCTATCAAGAATGTAAAATTTGTGATTTATTATAAAAAAGTGGAAAGTTAAAGCTCAGGAAGAAGTCATCTCAACATCGTTAATCTTTTCTAAATTTCTTTCTTTTGCATTTCTTTACATAGTCGTCTTGATACTCCTTTGAAATCTGAAGGTGCTTCTTCCAAACCGAAATAAGGTACTCTTTATCGATGCTTCTTAATGAAGTATCAATTTTTTCTTTCAGGTTTCTGGTGGTCTCGTGGAGATCAGGATCGTACGCAATAGGGTTCTTTGCCATCAACCAAACTTTTTCAATAGGCTGTAGCTCGCAATGATATGGAAGTATGAGCATAAACTTATGGCTGTACTTTCTGACGATGTCGTAGCTTGCGTAGACAGATGTTAAATGTTTTCTTTTAACAATGTCCAAAAGTTCGTTTTTTGTTAGTCCCAAACTAAGTTCGCTCTCCTTCATCTACAGGTATCCTTTCGTAACCAACCATTCTACAAATTTGTTTTTTTTGTCTGCAGAACTAGGCACAGGGCTGACGTTTATGGTAAGATGCACAATCCATATGAATGATACAGTTACCATAATGGACAAGGAACTTGCAGACTTTTGAAAAGTTGCTCAAACTTTTCTGCTGTGAAGTGGTCATGGTAGTCTGTCACGTCTTTACCTTTGCTTACTGACCACACATTAACACTATCTTGTATCATGCTTGCTCTGCGTTTTGCTCTGCGTTTATGACTATCCTTATATACAATGAATGCTGAGAATATATCCAGTATGGGTTTCCTTCAGCTCTCATTGACAATGCCATGCGAAGGAGCCCAAGGTAAGCGTGCATGACGATTCAAGTGGCAATATGGCTCGTCTAAGAATACTTCTTCGAAAGCTTGCAGCGCTCAAGTCCTTGATACTCTCTCGCTATGAAAGCCTGTCATTAAGAATGACATTATACATTCGACGTGGAAAGATGTCTGTTTCATTTGCAAAATGGCTTGAAACTAAGATAAATGAAGAGAGTTGTATTTTTGTGTAGGTTACTTTTAATGAAGTGATTTGTACAGTCATGTTGTACAGTCTTTTATTTTCAGAGTGACATTTTTTGATAACAGGTATTCTCTTACTTATGATAAGAGATCGTCAAAAGGAGAAGATTTGGTATTTTTAGATTGGTTGTTGCTATTGTTGTTAACTGTTGATTGGATACCATTGTTGGATGCCCAATTATTCCAACTTGCTTGAACACTTGTACTCTTTAGAGAATTCATAGAGGGTCCTGCTTTGGCGCTCAAAGTGATATCTGATTTCTTACCAAGTGAATCCAAAGATACAAAATTAGATGCCTGTGCCCACATTCCTGTAGCTGGTGTAGAAGTGCCCTGGATTTCTTTTTCTTGCTTTATTGTCTGCTGTGGAGGTACAGTTGTTGTCTGTGGTATTGATGTAGGAGGGGCACTGACATCACCACCTAAAAGATCAAACAGGTCGTTACCTGTGCTTGATTGCTGTGTATTATTGTTGTTGTTCCTTTCTGGGACAGCAAACTGGAAATCAGCAAAGTCATCATCATTGGTTGTTGTACTGGCTTTGGTTTTTTCCTCTTCTGCGACACCACCATACGTAAATTCACCCCACTCGTCATCGTCATCTTCATGACTTGACTTATCTTGCTTGGATTTATTATTACTTGTGGTGGTCGAAGGGGAAGCAAACGAATCAAACTCGTCATCTTCCTCATCGTATTTACCCATCTTTGGAGGAGAGTAAGGTGTTTGTTCACCAAAGCTCATTGCATCACCATTAAAGCTAATACCACGAGAACCACTGCCGAACCCGACATATCTTGTTGATGCCGTATCAGAGCCTACACCTATATATTTGTTACGATTTTTCCTAGCAAGCTTTCTTTCTTCTCTAATTCTGTCTGTATCAGCCAAGAGTTCCACAATTTCCTTGGCCCTGTTTCGAACTTGGCAACAAGAATGAGTTTATGTCTATGGTTCGCGATATCTACACGCATACCGTTCAATCCCTCGTCCTTCCCTTTCTCATCAATGTAATAGAAATTTCTCATAATTTTGATCATCGCAACGTGAGATCGAGCGTCATCTACAACCCTTTCAGATCCATTTTTAATCAAATAGTCCAACAAGACCAATGCCTATATCTCAAAGTATTATTATTATTGTTATTATAATGCCTTCTTGTGCAAGTACTTTGTATATCTGCCGCCATTGCTTAGGCTCCTTTTCTGTAAATCGCTTATAAATAGTAGGCATGATTTCATTAAAGTATTGGCTTTATAGTGGTTATTTTCTCTCTACTCTTTATATTTGACATTGTAATAGTTACTAGTTATGAGTTCCTTGAGCAATCTCTTGTAACAGAGTAGTTGAAGCGCCCCAAGGCTCATTATTTGTTGCTTCATGAACCTTGGCTTCCATTTCAGTATAGTTCAGCACTACATTTTTTCTATTGCAAACAGGTGAGCTACCGCTGTATTCTTGTGTCTTTCATACTTTACACTTTATTGATGACGTCCTACACAGCTTGCTTTAGTATACTGTAAGCAGAACTAAAGGGCTATATATCTTACCTTCACTTCCCAGACGTCAGGAATTTGAAAGTTGGAAAAAGTGTTCATTAAGGGAAACAAAAGAATACAATAGAAGGAACAAGAAGTGAGTGCTGTATTTAAAACTATAATTGCGCATATGGTTTTACTTTAAACGGAAATAGCTGGCACAACCCTTAGCTCTATGTGCCTATTTGATTAAAAAAGACATGTTCAATCATTAAATCCTTAATGAACTCTTTTATACAGTGATTAGAAATTACTGGCACGCAATATAAGGCCAATAACAATTACACTTTGGTTGGTTATCAATCTTTTCTCTATTGTTTCCAACTTGACAACTTCATCTTGAGAGTGTTTGCACAGTGCGGTCAACACTTTGTAATTGAAATATTTGTAATTTCTTTTACTTCTGATGGTCATTTGTTATCTGTTATCATTTTATTTTCTATCCGTTTGATCCTAAAGGAAGGTTTTCTAAAGCATTTGAATGGCGGATGTTGGAAATCCTTTTATGATTGGCTATGACTCGTTTAAGGTTCCCTTTGGAATAAAATGATGCTGGAGTTTTTGATCATGTGAATAAAAGGTCATACTCAAACCAAAGCGATTTCTGATTGGCTTAAAACTGTTTAAATTTTCACAGGTATAAAAGGTGTATTCAGGTTTTTTTTTTTCTCTCTTTTTATCTCTCACATTTTGAATAGCTGGCACTCTATTCACGCATTTGCTACCTCAACCGCAACCGCAACATCTAAACTTAGCGATCTTTTCGTTAACGTGGTGAATCTTATCAGTAGTAGCCACGTACAAAAAGTAGGGTTTTTATGGGGTGTTTTCATCGGGCTTCTCGTGAACAATACCCCTAGTGTCGAATAGAGTGCCTCCAAGAGACCTGGTTGCACCTCTGCTATCCATTATGTGGTAGACTCTCCCATGCGGGCTGGTAAGCCGACCTCAACGACCGTTATAGGTATAGAGTATGGCTTAACCATAGGCAGTACAGCAACGCGTTCTATACCTGGCGTGACTCCGTTGGTCTAGGGTTATTGACTATATTGGGATCAAGGGCCTACTTGTTTTTTTTCTTTCTTTCCCTCCACAATGCTAGAACAGGTTTTCGTCCTGTGGGGGATGGATCCAAGCTATTTGAATAGGTTTGGTGAACGAAGATTCTAGCTTTTTTTATGATTATTTAAATAAAATTCTCTTATTTGCCTTCTTTACAAACTAGTCTTTGTTTAAGATTACTCCATTACTTGTGAAAGTTAATCTAATTTGCCACATGTCGGATTGTAAACTAATAAAAAGTCTTGCTCTTTTAGTGGGCTTATCTTGTTTTTTCATAAAGATGTTCAAGAGTCTGATCGACATATAGTCTTTTTCATTCAGACATGAAATAAGTAGGGTATAGCCACTAAATATCACAACTTGGCTTCTCAAGCTTCTTAACTTGCTTGGACGAAGCACTTTAATTTTAAGCAATCGGTTTTTGAGACCCCCAGTAGCAGCTATTCGCCGCTTTCGTCTTTTGACCACTTTTTCATAAATGCATAAACTACAGGCAGCATAATGACTGCACGTACAACTGGCCCTGAGTCAACTTTTCATCACACACTAATTTGCTTGGACTGACAAAAATAGCGTTAACGTAAGATAGAAAAACACATGTAAATGCATGCTCTTGGATACGTTGGATTCAAACTTGTTGGAATGCATTTAATTGAATAAATATAACCTTTATTTAATGACACAAATAAGCGCAAGAAAAAAAAAAGATCAGTTGTCCGTTAGGAAGCTGATACATGAAAAAGCCTTCTCTGGGTTCAAGAGTAATGGAAGCATAATGTAGTAGTTGATGCTCTAGAAAATAACTGATTGAATGAAATGCATGGACTGTAACTTTCTAACTGAGTAGTATGTTTATCTCATAGTTGCCATTGTTTCAAAGCAGTGCTGAAAGCATCAAAGCCCAAATATGAACAAAGCAATAGGATATGTACATTAAGGGGAAAATGCATTTATTGTTTCTGCTGTGACTGTATTTAAGAATACGGTGAGGTTAAAGTATTCGCTGGTCAAACGCAGCAAAAAAATAATAGCTTTCGTCCAATTTACTTTAATGAATACAAATAATAGATTAGCAGTATGGTTAATGAAAAAGTAAAACAATGTAAACTAACTTGTCTATAATCAAGGTGCGATTACCACCAGAAGTAAACAGAGTTTTATTTGTGAGGTAGCATACATGTTTAATAATCAATACACATAAACTCATTTACGATAGAAATCTACCATTTAAAATCACAACAGAAGAAATGTATGAAGTATTTGGAAAATATGGTCCTATTCGACAGATTAGAGTGTAAAAATGATTTAAATGTTTTCTCTCTCTTTAGCTATAATTGTGCTGACAACTTTTTATTTACAGTGGTAATGCGACAGACACGAGAGGCACAGCATTTGTAGTGTATGAGGATATTTTTGATGCCAAAAATGCATGCGAACATTTACAAGGTTTCAACATTCTTGGCCGTTATCTTATTGTTCTTTACTATCAACAAAATAAAGTGACAAAGAAGATGAATCTGCAAAAGAAGGAAGAAGAGATCAAGGAAATGAAGGCGTAAGTTTACATAAGCTAGACAGACAACAAATCTAACACTTTTAACTATTTAGACGTTATGGAGTGGATGATTAATAAAAATAAGACACATCATGTATATGAATAAATAACTATTTCCCCTTTCTGTATATTTATGCTTCACATCATATTTACAAGTGTGTGATGTATGTGTGTATTTATGTGTGCGCGCAAGATGATTGGGTGCGTATTCTGTCAGGTAAATTTAAGTGTCAGCAGAAGTCGAAGAGACTGAAGTTGTCGGAAAGTGGCAAATAACCCTCGAAAACACAACCATCAATCCTTCCCTTCCACCCCTTTTCTTAATCAAGCATAATTAAGGTAAATCATCTGATACAGTTTAAGAGATGAATGAATACATGGATGGATGGATGAATAAGGATGAGGACATGAAAAGGAACTAAACCATCATTTTTTATATATCAACCTTCTTTTTTACCAATTCAACTTTTGCGACATTACACAGAATGGCTCAGAGACTTACTTATCGTCGTCGTTGTTCTTACAACACTCGTTCCAACCGTGTTAAGGCCGTAAAGACTCCCGGTAAATAGAATTGTAGATTGGACAAAGAATTATGCAATTAAAACTTATTAGGTGGTAAGCTTGTCTTCCAATACCAAAAGAAGCCTGTCAAGGCTCCCCGTTGTGGTGACTGTGGTGAGAATCTCGCTGGTGTAAGTTTATGCTCAGATTGACTAGTAGAATGCAATGTTAAATATTTCCTTATAGATCAAGGCTCTTCGTCCTCGTGAATTCGCTACCATCTCCAAGACCAAGAAGACTGTCAGCCGTGCCTATGGTGGCTCCCGCTGTGCTCACTGCGTCAGAAACCGCATTGTTCGTGCTTTCTTGATTGAAGAACAAAAGATTGTCAAGAAGGTCCTCAAGGGTACAAAATAAATGTTGTCTTTTGAAAAAGATCAAGGAAAAAGATAACAAATTCATTTCACGTGTTGTGACATTTTTATTTCTCTCTTTCTTTCTTTTCTCTTTTTATGTTTCGTCATCCACCAAGTCTATTGTCATTCATTTCTGCTCTTCTGATAGCCAATGTATCAGGCCCACAGTATGTTTATCCAATCTATGGAAGTTATCTTTATAAAAGACTTGCATGGTCTACCTTTGAAGCAAGTATCGTCAGTACAGCCTGTTTCATTGGCGTGTCTTTTTCAGGTCCACTTTGTTCCTGGTTATTGGAACGCCTTGGTGTCAAAAAGACCCTAAGACTATCCTCAGCCATAGTTTTCTTTGGATTCTTTTTAGTAGCTCAAACATATGCAGGCAGATTACCAAATCATTTTCTGCTTGTCACAATATACTTTATTCTTACTGGCTTTGCAGGTGCTGCTTCCTTTCTATGTGCACTAGATTGTCAAGTAAGGGCATAGTTTATACAGAAAAGAAAAATACTAAACAACACCATGATTAGTCTCGAAACTTTAAGCAGCATAGAGGCCTTGCTGTCGGAATGACGACAGCTTCCATTGGTATCTCTGGACTTGTCTTTTCACAGATTAATGATACTTTATTCAAATCGGAAGATATAGCGATAGACACTACCTTGACAGAAGATGCCACCTATCATTTTCTAATTTTTCTAGCCATTTCCATGTCATTGGGCATCTTGACTGGTTCCTTTTTTCTAAATAGTGTTGATTACCGACCTGTTGCCGTGTTACCAACCACTGATCAACCAGAGCTTAAATCTGGTATTCAATTTCTGATAAATCCCATTGGCCTTGCCTTATTTTGTACACTCTTTGTCACGCTTGGCATCGGCTATGTCTATCTTGCAAACATTGGCCAAATCCTTCAAGGAACTCATCCAGTTGACCTACAGCACGTACGTAATTCTCATATCACTTTGTTTAGCTTGGGTAACTGTGCGTCCAGAGCATTTTTTGGAGCACTTGGAGACGTGCTTCACCATAAACTGGGTATTAGTCGATTATGGATTTTTGTGTTTGCCGTTCTATCTTTGATCATCTCCTTACACCATCTATCTGACCTTCCTGAGGATCTTACTCCATACACATTGTTGATCTCTATGACTTATGGCATTTCCTTTGGTGTGGCACCTGCAATAATAACAGATATTGGCAACTCACACAAAGCGTTTGCAAGAAACTGGGGGTGGATGCTGTATGCACCTGCTTTGGGTAGTCAATTTTATAATATCTTGTTTAATTCATTTGATATCTACCAAATTGGACAATGGTCAGGCTGGGTCATCTTGGTTGTCCTATTGCTGGTAATCTATCGACAAAGAACCATACCTTCCGCTTAGGTCCGGAATACCTTTTTTTTTCTCACGGGGGTAATGCACAATAAATATGCAGCTGTTTCTTGACTTTTTTTTTTCTTTTTGTATTTCTCTTTTCTCTTTTTATAAATATATAATCAAGAATGGCTGCTAATAATATTTCTGATGATGCTGTTTTAGAATTCATGTTCAATCCTGGTAAGATCATAAATAAGGTAAAGAAACTCTTGTTAACATGTGAGGATAGAGGCACAGGGTCTTTCACTGGATGCCATTGCATGTACAATAGACACAAAGCCAAGTAAGAATGATTTTTTTTTTTACAAAAGAAGGCAACTTATAAAAGTATATAGAATATGAAATTTCGTCTGAATTACTACCGAAACTCGAACAACTGGAGAAAGATGCTGTCAGTGCAGCAGAAGGAAACGATTTAAATAAAGCGTTAGAGTTGATCAATCAATGTATCCAATTAGAGCCTAAATATGCCTCTGCTTACAATAACAGGTAGTGTATATATATTATTGTATGTATACATAGCTAACATATATGTCACTTAAAAGAGCTCAGATGTATAGACTGGATAAAAAGATAGATAAGGCACTCGATGACTTGAATCTCGTCATCCAAGACCTTGGTCAAGGCCAGCCCAAGGTACTACGCCAAGCATACACACAACGTGCGATTATCAAACGACAACAAGGTGACCTTGAAGGATCCCGTCAGGACTTTGAAGAAGGGGCTAAATTAGGCAACCCAGTAGCAAAATCAGTTGCTGTCAATGAAAATCCATATGCCAAACTGTGTAATCAAATCATGGCACAGGTGATGAGCCAAGAGCTCAGGAAAGGTCAGCAATAAAATAAAATACTTTGTTTATATACTTTACAATGTGTATGTATACCAAGAAGGTGAAGGATATCGAGATAGATACGTTCATTGGGTATGGCCGTCAGGGTTGTGATGGGTATGTTTGGGAAATCTTGTCTAAGGTTCTCTACGGCCTTAGCATATCGAACATGCCCTTGTTCGTGCCATTGAGAAAGGAAATGGGCATCATCTAGGACAAACCTTACAATTTGGCCTTGTTGAGAGATCTCCTTAAAGAGCGATTTATGTTTGTGGAAATCCATATAGGTTATATAAAGTAAATGAGCTTCTTTGATCTTGACTAAAAGATCTTCAGCCGAGACCGTTCCTGCTACTGTCAACGTGGGCTGATTGAGAAAGAAGAGCGCTGATATTGAGAAACATTCAACATACGCTAACTGAGGCATCAGAACGACAGTAGTTGCACAGCTTTTTAGTGCAGGTAGTTGATAACACACATTTCGCCATTTTCCAGCTGGTAGTACAGTAAAGATATCGTCATTCTCCAGAGCAGAGCAGACAGACTCATACTGATTTGTTACCCAAGAAGTCATGCCAAATACTTGCTCAAGTGTATTTAGCAAAGTGTCAACATGTGTAGGAGCATCATAATATATCGTTTCTGGACTGGACAGTTCATCAATCTCCTAATAGAATTTGTTTACTAAAATGATATCGCCTCATCCTTTCTTTCCCTTTACCAAACCACTTGCTTCTACGATCTCACTTTGGTTGAACATACTACAAGAAATTTTGATGCTTTCCGTTTCCTCTTCATCAACTCTGGGTCTTTTCTTAGGATGGAAATCTCTTTCAGGTACGGTCTCATCTTTATCACCATTAAAAAAAAACAAACAAACGAAATGAACATGTCTTCAATTACCTTTTCTCACGTCCATCCATTCAAATGGCTTAGGTGGTCTCTTGATAGTCGCATACCCACACCGTGTTGGTTGAGAATGAGGTGTCTTTATAAAAGGTTTTACTAAACACTCGTACCAAGCTACAAACTGACTGTAATTGGTTTTCATTTTATTTGGAAAAGCGAGATAAAATCAATTCTTCCAATCGTTTTCTTTCTTCCTGCAATTTCATTTCAAACTCCTGTCGTAACTTGTCTATTTCAGCGTCAATGATCCTTTGAAGGTCATCACTTGAAGGCTGAGCAGGAGGTGGTGGAGAAGGCATTGATCGTTTAGGAATAGGCGGATGTGATTCTTGCGTAGAAGGTGGGCGCGGTGGAGCAGTTGCTGTTCAAAAGAATGGTTAGTGGGTGAATGGAATTGCTTTACAAAAACTTACGTGCTGGTGTTGTTGTTGAAGTGGTAGACGCTGCTGTTGGTACCTTGGGCTAAAATGCTTGTTAGTAATATGTCATTACACTATGCTATATCTTACAATCTTTGGTGGTTTAGCCATATTCGTCATGGCCGCGTCTATGGAACTTGTAGGTCTAGGCACTACCGGTCTTGTTGAATAGACAGGCGATAGTGGCGGCAAATCAGGTGATACAGCTGGTATTGAAGGTGTACGTTTGTGCGTATTGATTGATGGTGGTCGTGGAGCAGTCGTGGGCCTGGGTGGAGGTGATGTAACAGGTCTAGACGGAGGTGATGTGACAGGTCTTGATGGAGGAGACGTGGGTGGACGAGAAGGACTGAGTGAATCGCGGTTGGTCAGAAGGGATGTTGGTCTGGTGCCCACTGGCACGGGTGGCGGCCCACCAGCCCCCGTTGACTCTTCCTGTTTCTGTACTGTCGCAGGTCGGGCGCGAGTGGGTCGTGGAGGAGGCGTTTGATCAATGATTTGTACAAAGTTGGCTGGAAATATGCCGATCTGCCCCCTCTCGTTTGATCCTTTCCACCACTCTCCGTTTTGCTCTAATACTGTCACATGCTCCCCTCTCATCAATTCGATCTCATCTATACAGCTGTGTGTTTATTGACCGTTGCCTTCTTTTTTTTTTTTGGTTTCTTACCATTGTTTTCTGCGGAATAATCGTGAATGACCATAGCCTTGGTAGTTTCATCTAAAGTCACACGAGTCATTAATAACTATATAAAAGATAATCACTTTGCTTTTGCTCTACTCTTTGGGTCACTTATAGGTCTTGGGGGCGGCTTTGGTCCCTCTTCCTCGTTTTCCTTGATTGTTGATGACCTCTTGAGTATACCGCCTGCCAGAATACTTCCAATTCCTCCCTGTTTGACTCCATATGCAGCCAATTTAAATGCTTCGAGATAAAAGCAACCACATCAGCATTCTGCTCTTACTTTTCTTTTTATTGTAACTTACTTTTTGATTTTTCACTGGAATATTCCTCTATACACTATGTATATATTGATGAATTAAAAGTTAAACGACTCTATCCATATTACTTACACTGGATGGCACTCGTCCCGTTTTTCCATTCACTTCCACTACTGTCCATTCACCTTGATTCTCTAATAAAATAACCCTATCACCTCTCTTTAAACTTGTTTCTTGATCATCGTGTGCTTCATAATCACGGACAGCGACACCTAGATGAACTGTCTCAAGAAACTGTGTATTGCGTCAGCAAAAACGTCAATACAGAAAACAAAGTCGCTTACATTGCTCGGTACGAGCCCGGATGAAGTGGATTGGCCTATTTTCTCTGCTAGCCACCAATCTGCATTGTCCCTATTCAAGATTCGAACAATCTCCCCTTCCTTGATAGATAGCTCGTCTGTCTGGTCGGTATCATAGTCATAGAGCGCTTTACAATACAATTCTATTGTTTTCAATGTATCTAAATCCTATAGCTATCATTCACTCTATTTACATACCATTCATTATGTAATAAAGAAAAAAAAAGAAAAGAGAAGAAAACAATAGAGATTGAGAAAGAAGTTTGACGCCTTTTTAGTTTTTCCGAGCCTAAAAAAAGTCACGAGATACAAAAGAAAGAAAGAAAAAGAGATAAGGCCAATGAAATACAATGTACTCTTTCTTTATTTTTTCTTTTACTTTTTTTTTTTTGCTTTGTCTTGTTTTGGATCCAAAGTGTTGCAATATCATCATCCTCTTTTAACTTGGATAGAGGGGGATTCATGCCCTTTTGTATCGCCGTGTAACCTATTCAGCCAATCAAATGAAAAGCAGTCCACAATTCAGCCTTAATGAGTGTCCTCCCAAAATTCAAAAGACAGTTGACCTCTTTTTGAAAGAGAGACAATGCCTTCGTTTTTTATCTGTATACATCATGACTGAAATGAACGAATTGGAACATGAATTAGAAAAATTAGATATTAAAAGGCATAGAGTAAGCGTATCTCAATCTGAACACGCAAGAGGTCAAAGAGGGTAAAAATAGAGAATAGCAGTATATATAGTCTTTTTTAAATAAAGTGTATATAGTTTAGCAACATCTAATCAGCACGTCGGCATGCATTCATCACATATTGAACCTACAGAAGATATATTTAACGCCAACGATCCACAAATTAAAGAAGTAAGAAAAGATACAGTATATACAGAGCATTGTTTTACTTATATATAACCAAGGATATCATTGCCATCATTCTACAGTATTTACAGGACGAGGGATATCATCTCTCTCACTCGGTACTCTATGACGAAACCAATGTCAAGTGGAAAGAGCGAGAAGAACGTACGATGGAGATCAAGCGACTAAAAAAGGCTATTCTGGATGGAGACTGGCCAGAGGTCGAAAAACTCTGTACCAAACAACTCGTAAAGAACCATCGATCATTTTTATACTCTGTCTATAAACAGCAGTATTTGGAATATCTCGAGAAACGCGAAATTCAAAAGGCATTTACCTTTCTCAACAAACGACTCAAGCCACTCGAGCACTTTCAGACAAGACCCAACGAGTTTAAGGATATGTGTTATCTACTGACAGCAAAATCTATTCATGAAGCACCTAGTTTCAAACACTGGGAAGGCATTATGGCATCTAGAGAAGCACTCGTCGATCAATTGAATACTATTCTAGAATTTGAAACCGCAGATAGATCCGGTAATCGACACATCCCGCCTGACCGTCTGTTGACGTTGCTCAGACAGGCCGTTGCGTACCAGATTGAGTTTTCGCGATACCATCCCAAGATTGCGCCTACAGTCAATACGTAATATATATGACTATGCATAATACGAGTATTAATATCTGTTGTGTAGATTATTAGATGATTATAGTGGGTTCGTGATACCGAACGCTGTACGTGCTACGCTCAAGGGCCATCAAGGTAATGTGAAATGTGTAGAATTCATTGGCGAAGAAGGAAAACGGATTGTCTCTGGTTCGAGCGATAATACCCTCCGTCTCTGGGAAACTGAGACGGGAGAGTGTCTACATGTCTTTGAAGGACACCGGTCCCGTATATGGGACCTGTCAAGTACTCGACAAGGTGACTTTGTCGCCAGTGCCAGTGGAGACACAACTGTCAAGATCTGGAGTCTAAAGAATAAAAAAGATGTGATGACTTTGACTGGTCACTCGGGTGATGTTTACTCTGTCAAGTATCATCCAGACGAGGCAAGTTTAGACAGGCTTATACCTTCAAAATCTAATGTTTTGTTTGTTTAGACTCATGTGGTCACTGGTGGTTATGACAAGACAGTTAGACTCTTTGATGTTAACACTGGATCGATCGTAAAGACCTTTACTGGACATCAGCTGGCGGTGACTAAGACGATATTTAATCCACTTGGTAATCTAGTGATCAGTAGTTCAAAAGACAATACGATCAAATTCTGGGATATTGTTTCTGGTCTCTGTATTCGTACCATCTCGCCACATCTGGGCGAAGTGACGTCTGTGGAGATGAATTCGAGTGGAACTCTACTGTTGAGTAGTTCTAAAGACAATTCCAATCGACTCTGGGATGTGCGTATGGTACGTCCAATTCGTAAGCTCAAGGGACACCAGAACACTTCCAAGAACTTTATCCGTGCTGGTTTTGCTGATCATCACCTGATTGTGGGTGGTAGTGAGGATGGTGTTGTCTATATTTGGGACCAGGAAACAGGCGAAGTACTCCAGAGACTACGTGGTCACAGTGGTGTGGTCTACGAAGCTGCTTGGAACCCAAAACAGGGCATGTTGGTGAGCTGTAGTGACGATCAGACAGCCAAGATATGGTGGTATGACGACAAGGTAAGTTTCCTTTTTTGTATCCATCCCCCTCCTGATTCATGTCTTGTAGGTTCCTTTGGATGTTTAAATACAATAAAAAAACAGCATCTTTAAAACAAGACCAAATAGATCTTAGTTTAAGAATTTTATTAAGTTAAATTAATGACGATTATATGCAGGGATATCCAAGATTTCTACATTTCCTTCGCTGTCCATACCGACCACTTGCTTTTCTTGGATCAATCCTTTTTTCAGTAAAGCACGAGCAGAGGTTTCTTCAGTGGATAATGTTTGACGGTTTCCTTTATCATCTAGAGCAATGAGTTTTCTAAAGGGTCTTGGTGTAGGTGATGCAGCTTTTATTTTTAAAATAAGTACCCAAACTAGATAATTACTTCTTTTTTTTGGGGGAGAGACATACCTTGTTTGCTCGCACGAGATGACACAACCTGGGCAGCACGAGGAGGCAAAGGAGCAACATGCTTCAAGTTTTGAGGCATAGCCATCTGTTTGTAACCTTGGCCCTGATTTAACTGATGTCTATGCATGGGACGAGTAAGTGGTGAGCTCTGTTCTTCATTCACACGAACAATGGGGTTCTCTTCAGGCAAGATACCGTCTGGCATCGCGATTTTCATTCGATTCCATTGTTCGATACGTGGATCATTTGGACCTGTCATGGCAGACAAGACTGGATTTGAAAGTAGTGCTACAACAGCAGCAAGTGTTATGAAACGCATAATGAATGATGAAAAAAAAGAGAGAGAGAAGAAAAAGAAGAAGATAGGCAAATGGGGACTATAAATGGACACAGTTTGAATTCAAAGGAATTTTGTATCTTGTCACTTTCTTTAGCGACAAGGAAGAGGTTGGGCATGTGACTTGATTGTTGACACGGTGTGATCGTCAAGAAAAGCAAATTGATAACAGTATCCTCTTTTTGTTGGCATAGTTACTCTTGAATATGGTTCATGAATAAAAGAAACAACAGTTATATTTACAGCATATGGAATATGGGCAAATGGAACAAAGAAAAAAAAAAAAAAAAAAAGCCCGCAAGGAAAGGGATGAGGCGCAACAAAATTAAAAAAATGGTGCTATTTCCCTTTTTCTTTTTTTCTTTCATTTTTTTTAAAGATGGACGACAGAAGGAAGCAGATCAAGACAATGAATGCAGCTGAGACATTGCTTGGTAGACAGATTAAAGTCAAGACTGTGTTAAATGAACAGATGGAAGGCAGTATTTATACATTAGACAAAATGACAAACTGTCTCGTACTTGATATCCTTTTTTATATATATTTAATAACAATCCATATAAACAAATGATATTACCCTTAACTGTTACTTACACTGTTCTAGTTCTGAAGGGGCAAAGCATAGTTCATTTCGTATTATCAAGTTATCACATATAAAAGAGATATTATCGGTTGAACAAGAAAAGAAGGATTATGCAAATATTGGATATATTCATTTGGATGTAGTAAAGAATCGAGAAATGGAAGCGATGAGAGGATTTAGTGAACAAGTATCAAAGATGGGAGTGGGAGTATCAAAGGAAGGACAAGATATATTTTATGCATTAAGCAAAACGTAAAGCAAAAAAAGAAAAGAAAAGCGTAATCAAATTATTATTCTTACAATGATATAGATTACCGTGTCGGTGGTCTAAGGATACAATTATTGTCATGGATGAGGTCTATATTACACCACCTTATGGAATAGAAGATTGTAAATCCAGTCATACAACCAGTCTTGCAAGAGTTAAGAAAGTGGCAAGTATATTATATAAAAACAAAGATGGTCACTCATTCTTTTGTTAGCTTGAAGGTGAAAGAAAAAGATTAAACATAAAGTAAATAAAAACAATAAAAAAAAAGTTTCAGGTACTTTCATGTGAAGTTATAATCACGCGCGCCCATGATTATTATTATTATTGTGATTATTTATTTCCCTTTTTCTTTTTTTTTTTTTTTCTTTTCTTTTTATTCACACACACAAATACATACAACATGTCTCATTCTTTTGCAAATTGTCCCCTAAGATCAAGTTGCTTATTCATCACCAACCATTCGACTCAATCTATTATTACAGCCACAGATGAATTATTGGATCTGTTAGGATATTCAATGACAGACATCGTTGGACGGTCGATAGTTCAGTTTATTAAATTATCATCCAAGCTAACGATAATACCAGAATGTGCTATACAACATTCAAATGGTCAGCTATTATCTTTTCAAGTCTGTATTCATCAAGATCCCTTGGGTAGTTCAACTTGTCTGGACTATTGGTTAATGAAACCAATGACCGAGCCTAGTCAGAATAAACTATTGATACCTTCAATCATCAAACTGAGTCCATTTGGTACGATCGACCAAGTACAGAATCAACACCTCGCACAACCTAATCATGCACTACTGGGTAGGCCGATCATGACCTTTATCTATAATGACGATGTTCCAATACTTTGCAGTCACTTGTCTAATTTATATAAAAGGAGTCAGGAAAAGAATGAACCTATTTGTTTACGCTGGTCTAAAAGTGAATCCTTGTCGAACTATGAAGAAAGTTTAAATTATGATTGGATGTCATTTACACTACTATCAAGTTATAATAGGCCTCTCTGTCTGATCAGACCACTTCAATGCGAATCATGTCAATCTACAAATGAAATGGTTATCATACAAAATGGATTACTCTATGACGTATTGATTTATATTCATCAATGGTTCGAATCAACCAAGGTGTATATGAAAGAATATCTTCAATATGTATTGTCTTATTTATTAAATCAAGACACGCTCATCGGCTATTTCATTAAATCAAATTCAATCACTAAGCGATCCATTGGACTACTTGAATTCATTGGCTTAATATTAGATCAATAAAATAATTCAGCAGTTTGTTATTTTAAAACTACCCGCTTAGAATTACCTTTTATGTTACGTCGTAATACGTACTTGACTTTTTGGGAAAAAACTCGGAAAAATTGAATCAATTATTCAACGCCTGAAAGGAAGGATTCTTTTGTAATGAACGACGCCTTTAATGAGTGAGAAGGAGGCCCAAGTAAATTTTAATAATATTCATCAAGATATAGCGAATCTAAAAAGGAGAGTGGGTTTGTGGGGGTCTCCTGTGATAATAAACAAAGCATCTAATGCATTGCTTGTGTGTAGATAGTTTTTAAGTGAATAGTGAAGAATGGTTTGTGAGTATTTCTCTTTTTGTAAAAGACTTGATAAAGTTGTAAGATGAATGAGGAAAAGAAAAAGTATATACGGTGTGTACATCAAAAAGCTTTACTTTGTATATTCTTGTAAAAAAACAAGAAAAAAAAGAAGAAGCGCCATACATTCTAAGCGTCAACATCCAGACTCGACATATCGACCATCTTACTTGGGAGAGTATTAGTGATAAGCTTTGGTTGGTAACATCGTTTAAGCAATTATTTGACTTGACAACAGTAACTAGGCTACTGGTTGGCAATAGAGTCACACATAGTTCGGTTTCGTACCAAAATGTAAATTAATCTTCCGCAAATTATACGTCAAATGTTTGGAAAGTCATTGCTCTTCATGCTCAGTGTTTTGAGGTTTCGTAGTTATAAAAAAATAAGCTTTGACATGCTTATTTAAAGAATATAAAAGAAAAAGAAAAATTAGTACTTCGTCGACCCTCCTTTTGCGGCTATTACCACCTCGCATCGAGCCTTCATGCCTCTGACCAAACATGTAGCTAACTTAGGGTTTATTTTCTCCTACTCTTCTCTCAGCACGACACTCAACTCTTCAGTATTTCTTATCTCACTTCTTCTTTCCTTGATAAGATTACCCAAAGCGACCCAAACATACTCTATCGGGTTCAAATCAGGGCTCTGCGCAGGTCAGTACTCAAAGTCCCTGGTCTGGTGGGCTTCCTTCCATCATTGAACATAGTCGCCAGTTGTGGCAGCTAGCTCCATCCTTATGAAATATAAAATCCTTATTCTCTTTCTAGAAGAGCTGTGCGATCCAAGTTGAAGGCTTTAGGTTAAAATATTTATGTTTGTCTTGATCAACTGTACCGTCAACCAAGACCAAAGGACCAAAACCATTGGCATGAAAGCAGCTCCAAATCATCACCCCCACCGCCTCCATACTTCTTCGCTGGTACAATATGCTTAGCGTCATATCGTTCTGATGACTCTGGCACCACCATCGTTACCGGTAACGATGAACCGAGATTCATCGCTCCAAATGATGCTAGGCCACTGTTCATCCATCCAGTGGACACGTTCATGGGCCCAACAAAGCCCTTTCTTCATGTACTCTTTTATCAACGCTGGTTTATGAGCAGCAGTATAAGAACCATACTCCATCCTCTTCAGAATGCTGATAACAGTCTACTACCAACCTTTACATCTACTTTACGCAACTCTAGCCTCAGGCCGTTGTATGTTACGAATGGATTATTCCCATCGTTCCCGTAAGCAACCTCTGTGATTTCTCATTTATCTTATAGGCTCTACATTTTGTATTGATTAGTAGGGGCGATCCGATCTTCTTATTCTATCAATTGTGCTTTGTACTGTTGATTTAATTATCTTGACTATTTTGCGATGCTGCCACAGGAATGCCCTGCTTTTCTAATGTAATATCCACCCTAATACTTTCTTTCTTCGCATAATTGATAAGGATCACGTTCTTTTTTTTTAATACTACAAATGTGTTCCTTTCATCCTATTCACCGGAGCTAAAACCCAGTTGAGTGACTGTGGACATTTGTCAAAAGCAATTGAAAAGGACCTGTTTGTAAAAAGGAGAAACTCTGTCGATAAGAGTAACTATGCAATAAAGTAAGTATAAATCATTTAGAAGAACCCATATAGCCTCTTGATTTGATCCGCATTTGCCCCTGACCACAAAAAGTTTCAAAATAAAATGAAATTATGAACCTATTATTTTCTTTCTCTTTTAATCAACTTTGGCAATAATACTGACATGTGAAGACGCGCGTCAAGTAGTTTTCAGAGCTCAGATTTTTATCAACTAGTACATATTGAATTTAAAAACCCATTCGAGTCCTATCCTTAAGCAAGATTTTTGGTATTCAATATGTCAGTTAGTTATGGATAAGCGGGTGGCAAACAGTGCTGCACTCCCAGAAGGCTTACTTGAAAACTGGAATTTGTTTAGACAAAGTCATAGATTCATTATATATACCAAAAAGCTTGCGAGTGGAACTAGCCAATGTCTTTCAGAGGCATGTATACAACTAGCGACCACATACACAAACTGCATAGTCGAGAACTTTGAAGCAAGATTGCTTAAATACCTTTCGTATCTTATTCAAAACACTTTTGTGGTAAGTTCCATTTTTTTATGTGAAATATCCTACTAGAATATGTAAATAACTTGTGTTATGTAGTCAATGGCGTACCAAGACGTGAAGAAAATAGCCTATGACTATTGTTATCAATCTGTATGCAAAGGAGAGCCTAAATGGCCGCAAGATGCTACTTTCACTCAAGAGACAAAAACAGCAGTTGATAAGGCTTGCCTGCCATAACAGCGGTTTATAACCACATATGTAACACTAAAGGAATTGTTTGCGTCTCCAAGTGCTTTTTTGCCTTGTATCTTGTATATACTATGGACATATGGAGCAGAACATAAAGAGCACCATGCTTATGATGTTAGAAGACTACCTCTGCCTAGGCTTTTTTCTGTATTACCAAACCCATCGTTGCACTGGCGATTCATCAATATCAGCGCAAATTCTTTATCTGCCTTTGTTAAAGAATCTTTACCAGGAATTATAACGATCAATTATGAATGTTCTACAGAGTTTTTAATTTCAAAAAACTAAGAATCAATAGGTAAAATCTTGTCTGTAGATTGCTTACCAAATCAGAACAACAAAATCATGTTTGCAAATACTGTCAAGTCTGACGGATTTTCAGTTAATTTTGTATTCAACAAAAGAACAACTAGCCCATGTTTCTTGATCCTGGGAAAAAAAGCGTGCTCACTGCTGCACTTGGTTTAGATATAACCAACCATCAAATAAGACGCTGCTCAACAGCAGAGTATTATCACATGACCGGATTAACAAAGTACATTAAAAACTAGAAAGACTTAAGGCTCAAAAGGGCATAAAAAAATTGAGACCAATATACTCTCTCCTAAAACACCACAATGCGCTGCTTACTTCGTCTACATTGAATATATTCTTACACATGTTGGCGCCTTGTCCGCTTTCTATGATTATAAAATAGCAAAGGCTCGTTTCTACTTGTATCAAGACAGACAAAGGGCGGCAGAAGAAATGGTGAACATGCTTGTAAATGGAGGTACCAAGTATAATAAGAAGAAAAGAAAGAAGAGAAACAGGGAGAAGAAAAGAAGCAAGAAGCAAAAACTGATGGCAAATCCAAAAGAAAAAAAAGAACCGAGCTGCCAAAAACAGGTACGTAATCAATTTTAGCTTTGGTATTCAAGTCTTATCTCATTGTTATTTCAAAGAAGCCAAAAGTGGAAGCTCGCAAAGCTCCAAATGGAAAGAGAGAAAGTGCTCCTCGTAGTCTTTGGTGCGAGAATGTTTGGAAAAGACTCGATGAAGCTGAAGGGAAACAGGCGTGGCGTCACTGGCATTTTTTGGCGAGCATTAAAGAG
The DNA here is from genome assembly GCF_002708625.1 of Rhizopus microsporus ATCC 52813. Lineage (NCBI taxonomy): Eukaryota > Fungi > Mucoromycota > Mucoromycetes > Mucorales > Rhizopodaceae > Rhizopus > Rhizopus microsporus. The sequence continues at coordinate 62,721 of NW_019671916.1, read as the reverse complement.
GAGAAGCAGCTGGAGATATCGCCATTACAATTGATGAATACAAGACTTCAAAAGTTTGCAATGCTTGTAATAACGATCCTCTTGCAAGAATGTCTGAATTGAAAGGCTGTAGTGTCCTGATTTGTAACACCTGCAAGACATTATAGCAACGAGATATCAACGCTTGTAAGAATATGCTGTCCATTTCTCTTTCGATTTGAGATGGAAGAGGTCGACCTCCCAACTATAGAAGAAATTAAATGTTTTTTAAAACCGTCGTAATGTGCACGGCTTCCCTTCTGAGATAAATATTGATCAAAAAAAAAAGCTTTGATTTTTATTAAATTTTTGTATAGCACGAACGCTAGTTCGGTGTGGCTGTAGAAATTCAGCAATAATAAAGCACCGTTAATACGTGGTCCTCTCTTTTACTATATTCTTTCTTTTTCTTTTTTTTTAATTATGGACGAACGTAGAAGACAACGAAGACAGCAACGTATATTGGCATCAGGACAAAGCCGTCTTGGCAAGATTACTTCTACTGCCTTTCGTAATAAGAAACTTGTTTTTTTAAAAAATTGTGTAAACTGATCATGTCAATATACAGCTGAACAGACTCATTTTTCAACAAAAAGAAGAGATAGTACCGAGGACCCTAGTGAGGAATTAGGTGCACCGCCACCATTGTTACCACAGCTCGATGATCCATTCCTTGCAATGAACCATAATAACATGAATGACAATCCATTCTTTGCAAACAATCCTTTTTTTACAGCCAATGTCAACAACAACAGCAACAATAGTAATAATACAACAATTAGCCAAGATGTTTCTGTCAAATATTGGAATTTGGTCCGATTGTTTCTGATGACACTATTGGGTCTATTTATTGTTTACAAGGAAAGATCAGTTATGGGTCGAGATCAATTTGCTTCTTTATTGCATCAAAACACCATCAATTCTCCATATACTGTAAGTGTTTTAGATATACATATATCAATATGTAATTAATTTGTATAGTCTCTATTTTGGTACTTTGCTCTTGTCGAACTCGCTTTACAAACAGCTCAGATGATGTATCATAAGGGATCTATTCCGAATACACCATTCTTCGTGACCATGCTCCCACCACCACTCAATCAGATAGTCACTCTCTTTTTACGGTACAAACTCATTTGGTCATGTCTAGTACAAGATATATCTGTATTGGTCTTTGTCATTGGTTGTTCAATCGTTCTATCCTGTTTATTTTAACTACTCATGATTTGTTCACAAATGGCACTTGACTGCACACGAGCAATATCTAATGTTTTTGATTTTCCATCACCTACAAATTGACACATATTAGCTAAAGTCTTTAAAAAGTACACACAATATATTTACTATAATGAATGGTCACTGTTGGTTTAATACTAGAATCATGGACTCTATTGACTTCATATTCTATATGTGGGTTATTATATTGCATACGAGGAAGATTCTCTTGTAAAAAGTGTCTGTTTATAACCCATGAGTCATTGCTCTTTGTATACTGTATTAATATACCTTGCTGAAGCGCTCTCATTCTTTCCCTTTATCGCAAATGTCAATGCAATCTTGTTTATATTTGAAGGTAAAGCAGTCGCTCCAGGTCCTGTTCTCAATTGTTGAAGAATATCTCGAGTTGATTTAAGTGCTCTAAATGACATTTTTGAAAGAAGGGGAAAAAGAAAAAAAAATGTGACCAGGGATGTCTGAAGTAGAAAATATAAAAAAATATTTTTTGAACTTTTAGGCTGCATTAACCACACACATATATATATTAAGAAGGGATTGATAGTAAACTGAGCATTCATAGTTTATAATACACTTTTGCTCAAGGATAGTAAAGGCTTTTAATGCTATTTGTAAGTATTTTCAATAAACAAGAGATTAATTACTGCTTGTATAAGAAATGAATGAATTGCTGAGTAATGATAGGTACATTTTTGTATACATTCGTACATATGAGCAATTAAGTCTTGCGCCTTATAGATATTTACCAAGGTAATATATCTGACTTGGAATTTACTAAATAGCGCATTAGACCAAAATGGCTCTTTTTTATATATGAAATTTGTAACTCAAGGAGGAGGGGGTGGGGAGGAAATGAATATAGTGCGGCTGGTATATTTTGTCAGTTATCAAAAAACAAATGTCACAAACCTACTAGACTGTCGTATTTACCCTATAAATACTTAAACTTGTCGTATGAGATTACTATAAATCTATACTCTAAGAATGAATAATACAAAGATACTGACAACAATACATGTTATTAACATATAACGCGACATACCCAACTATTATTGGCCATAATTAAATCGGTTCCTTAATAATTCTATCTTCATATAAAATGACGCTGTTTGTAATAATGAGCTCTCTCTCGTCTTGACACACAATAAAGAGGTTAATTAGAGACTCATCGACTTTTACTTCCCTTATCACTTCTTTAAATATTCGAGACATGTCACATAGACTCTATTTATTTTTCAAGAATTGCCATTTATTTTTCAATTACACTTCGAGCTTTGTGATCTTGGTTGTATATGTAATGGATTCATTGTATTTCCAAAAATGGCCAATTTAATGTGAGATGGTTATTCAAAAAAGTTTAAATCTATTTTTTTTCTTTTTTTTTTTTTTTACTCCTTTTTTCTTTCTTTCTTTCTCTTTATTTATTTCATGTTTGAACGTCCTTTAAAGACACTTCAACAATCTTTATTTAATGTGTTAGAAAATGCCCAAGATTATGTTGCTGATATCTGCTTCGAATACCCATCTACAAAGATATGGGCACATAAAGGTTAGACTCCATTTACATTTTTATTCTTTTACTGACACGTACATTAAGCTATTTTATTGGCTAGAGTGCCTTTAGCCTTTAGAGAAAAATACCTGCCAGACTTGTTAACATCAAATACAATAGATATCAGCCCGGTGATACCTTATACAACCCTTCGGCGACTACTCCGATTCTGGTACACAGCAGATTTTGACGCACCTCATGACATATCCATAAACTCGCCTTCTGCTATTCAGTCTCAAGTGGTCTTGAATAACATGCGTCAAGAAATACTACAGTTTGAATCTCAGCTGGGTGTACCTCTTTTGCCTAATCATGAAGCAGATCAGGATAAAGAACAGTGGATATCCGACTTGAAGCGCATGATTGATGAAAAACTCTGTACAGATGTCGTATTAAATATATTTCAAGTGAATAACCAACAATCAACGCAACAGGATTCAGAGAAAACACAACATGCCTTTCCTGCCCATCGTTTCATTCTGGCCAGTCAATCCAGTTACTTCTACTCAGTCTTTTGCACAGAATTTCGAGAAGCATCTACCTCTTCTGTTCATTTACCTTCTGATCTATTCTCACCTACCACTTTACAAGTCATTCTCTATTACTTTTATACCGACAAGCTTATTCTACCCCCTCTCACTTCCAGCACGCACAATAAACAGCTAACTCGGTTAAACGAAAAGAAACATGAATTACGTATCCTTCAGAAAGTGTTTGCCGCAGCTGATTACCTCGGTCATTACAACACCATCTGCTTGGCCGTTCTGGTAAGAATGCAAACCCTCTGTCATCAGTTCAAATGCGTCTGTCAAGACTGTGCTCCCCTCTTACCCTTTATGCTTTTATTTGCTGATAAACAAGAAAAGTATCTGGCAAATCTCAAATCTCATCTGATCACACTCTATTCAGATCCACTTGAATCACTTGCTCCTCTGTGGTCACAAAAGCCATTTGCGATCCTTGTTCAGACAAACAAACCATTTGTTCAAGAAATTGCTGACACTACTTCTGCTAATATAACCAAGCATAACGCTGTCCGTGTGTTGCACTCACTTCATCTCTGTCTTTCAGCCCTTCGAGGTGCAGATCCAATTCCTACCTGGTCACAACCTCTGCTCAACATCCTCCATACCTTTTTACATCAGACAATCGATATGATTTCCAACCACTTTGAATACTATTGCGTCGAGTATCCTATTTTACTCTCTTGCGTCGATGGTATCGGTTTCGGTTTCTCGGTCGATTTTCTTGAATTCGTCCTCGCCAAGGTCTTGACCGACGGTATTCATGACGGAAACGCTGCCTCACTTTACCAAGGTATCGTCCGTGATCTCGGTGGAAGACAAGAGATGGTCAAGAATGTTGCCGTAGATGGTGTCCTGACCGAGGCAAGGGCCAAATGTGCTCAGTACATTGCTAAACGATGGATGATGATCAAGGCCGAGGGTGGTTTTCAAATGATTGAAAAGGAAGTCTTGAAAGAGTTGGCTGATGGTTTGTATATAAAAAAAGCCCTATCTATCATTCAAAAAAATCATTTATCCATTTTTTAATTAGACATCAATGTGCCCTGTCGTAACTTGACAAAACCAATGGAGAATGACTTTTCGACCATCTTTAGCTTTAAACCCAAAAAAGCGTCCACGACACAACCTGTCAATGTGATACCGGCCAAAGCAACTGTTGAGCAGCAGCAGCCTGCGCTTAAACGGCTATCGACTCAGACCCAGGAAATAGAAGGAAACAAACCATCTCGGGAAGGAGGTCGCTTGAGATCTCTCTCCGCCTCAAATACAGCCACACCTTCCATCCTTCGAAAATCTCAAGAACCTGACGAAGATACCAGCAAGACACCCTTTCAGCGGACCAAGCGTCAAGGGTCTCACTCGTCCCTTACAGAGGCTCTCTTGCCTATCGACAAGGACGTCTTGACGACCGAATCCTCCGCGCCGTCTGCACCCCGACAAACTCGCTTAAAGTTTGCATTGCCTGATACCCCTACGCGTCCTCACCGTGCGACGATGCAACAGCAAAAGAAACGCACTAAATCGCCCAAGAGCCGATCGAGATGGTCGCTCGGGTATAATACCAGTGATAGCAGTGATGATGAAGCAACGGCCACCATTGTGCCCGAAATTGGACAAAAGGTCGAATTGCTTCGTAGACCGTTGCCGACGTTGGGTACGATCAAGTATATTGGTATGGTCGAGTTTTCAAAAGGAACTTGGGTTGGAATCGAACTCGAGTCTAGAGGTAAAATAAGATTCCCAATTGTATATCCTCCTAACTTTTTTTTTTTAATTAGTGGGGAATAATGATGGGTCAGTTAATGGTACGCGATACTTTCAAACTTTCCCTCAACGCGGCGTCTTTGTCAGATTGGATGATTTCAAAATCATTTCACCTACGTCTGAAAAGAAATAATGATACTATATGATAATAATAATAAATTGACGTCTGTGTATATTTATACCCTCTTTTTTTCTTCCTTTATTTTTTATCATGGAAAAGTATTCGAAATGGAGAGTAAGATTTCCCCCCTTCTTTTTGTCATTAGTCAACTTGGTATTTATTATATATATGTATATAGGATGCAGGCACCGGCATTCAGCCATTTCTTCCTCCTGTCGTAAGTACATTATAAAGTAATGACCATGGTTGGATTAATACCTATTTTTTCATTCGAAGCCGCCTAGAACAGATTCGAGCATCTTGATCACCCTTTCAAAAATAGTTTGTTCGATTGCTGGATACTCGCAGGGTATTTTAAAGACACTGATCATTTTTGCTCTCGGCTTACTTTATATCCTGCTTGTTTTCTGTATTGGCATATTATTGGTAAAGATGACACATATGGCAACGACAATAAAAACTTACATCGTTATAATAGACACCCATCAGACCGTTAAAGAGAATATGGCAGTCTCTTATTTCTGCTGTTATCATTAGATCTATTCTGTTCTTTATGGGTTTCTTTCAAATCAAGACAGAGACTATCTCTGTTCGTAAAAGGTTTACAAGTACCCTGTATGTTTTTATTACAACTAACAATCATGTGTTTATAGCCGAGGTAGCGGTCAAATAGAGACAGCGACTGTAAAGGATGGAGATGTCATTATTGCCAACTGGACTTCATATGTGGATGTACTCTATCTTGCATACAAGTAAGACGTGTGTTTTTGTTTGAAAACAAGTGAGAATCAACCGATCGGATTTTGTTTAGATTTCAACCGATATTTACACAGATCTATTCAGACAGTAACAGCATCAAGAAAATTTCATTGTGGCAGGCGATTCGATTGGTACAAACACCACCGGAATCAAAGCCGTCAGAGGATGATAAAGTGTATAGTCTGAAAGAGTTGGTTTCGAATGCAAAGCAACACGGATGGGGACCTATTGTTATCTTTCCCGAGGTAAAATAGAACTGTTTTCCTTTTTATTGTATTTAACGTGATCTAGGGCACAACCACAAATGGTCGCGCACTGCTCAAATTTCATCCATTACTGGATCAAGTGAGCCTAGATGAGGTCACTTTCCATTTGGTCTCCTTCAAGTAAGTTAAAAGTAATCTTAAGAGGATCAAAGCCCTTGACATACAAAGTAGATATGAATATACCAATATGTCTCCTACATTTACAGTTGGAAATATGTGGCTACACTTTTACAAACTATGTGCACAGGTAAACTTCAGCTTGCTTATGCAATCCAAAGATATAGCTTATGACTCTCTCTATCATAGTTTCATAATACATTACATGTGAGAATATTAGCCAAGAGAGAGCTCCATGGATCAACTTCTTCTTCTACTGTTGATTCCTTGGTTACTCATCTCGGCCACTTGTTCAAACTTAGAAAGATGAACTTGAACATGCAGGATAAAAGGGATTTTCTAGCCTTTTATGAAGCTCGTAACAAGAAGAAGAGCGCTTGAGATAGAGATTTTTTTTGGAATAAAGGATTATGCTGTAAACACTTTATTTTAGAGCTTCATATGTAACCTTTTTCCACCATTTGCCGAAGCTTGAATCGTTGAATCTTTCCAGATGCTGTCCTAGGAAATACCGGTATTTCAAAGACACCACCACGCAGTCTTTTGGGATCAGGTAGTTGAGAATCAGCATACATACGTATCTCCTCTAATAATCTGTGTTTATCTTTTGAATTATCAAGCAGAGATACGTAGGCTCGTGGCACTTCCAAACCTTCTTCTTTGGAATGAATACCAATAACAGCACAATCAGTGACTTGAGGGTGATTGATTAGTATTTGTTCAATTTCAATCGGGAATATGTTAACTACAAAAGCCTTTATCAAATCCTTTTTGCGAGTAATGAAATAAAAATAGCCGTCTTCATCTACTCTAAAGATATCACCCGTTTTCAAGTAACCTTGATTATCAAAAAGGTCAGCTGTCGCTCTGGGGTTTCTTTGATAGCCAAGAGTTACCATGGGACTCCTTATGCGCAATTCACCCTCTTCTCCAATGGGCAAATCATTACCATCTTCATCCACGATTCGTGCAAGTGCTCCATAAACCAACCGGCCCACTGATCCTGCCAGCGAATGCTCTTCGTCATTGGCAAATATTTCCAAAGCCTCCGTCATACCATATACGTTGATGAACGTTATATTCAGGTGTTTCCGTGCGAGTCGTATGATAGACTTGTCCATGAATGTTCCACAAGTAAACGCCCTGGTCATGGACGAGAGATCGTACCTTTTAGCTATATTCAACTGCTTTACTAAACCTGAAGCCAAGCATGGAACTCCAATCATAAAATTAATCTTTAACCTCTGAACTGCTTCGCATATATTCTCTAATGTTCGCTCTTTGTCTTTTGTGATATACGTCGTGCTTCCACAAAACAAACCAACCAACAGATGGCATCTAAGACCACTCACAAAACTAAAGAGCGAAAGCGCCAAGCATCTCAACGGGGAGGTTATGTAGGGTCCATTTAGCAACAAACAGACAAGTGAACTTTGTTGAATCATCACTACCTTGCAATCACCCGTAGATGCGGACGTGAGGTACAGACAACAAGGAGAATTCATCAGATCGTCCTTTGTGTATGGATAAGGTTCCGCAGGTTCCTCGTTTGAGAAAAGATTTGAATCGACTGCTTGAGTGCCAGTGTATGTATTTTTTATGTAGTTAATGCAAGAAGTAATCACCAGGATATTAGACATTGGTATTTTTGCTTTTTCTGCTGCTGGGAAAACGGTTTGAATTTCCGATTCATGCACAACAATTGCTTTTGGTTGAATAATGTTGATAACGTTTACTGTTTCTTCAAAACTTGAATAGGTAGAATGACGTATGGGAGCAACAACCCCACCTAACTGAGTTGTGAGTAATGTGTTCACTACAGTTTGTTTGTAGGATATACCTGCTGCTATTATTCCGTAAAACAAAACAGGATACTCTAAGCTATTAGGGGAGCATATAACCACGACATCACCATGTTGGATATTAAGCATGCGTTTAAGGCCAAAAGCACATCTTAATACTTGACCTTGGAGTTGACCATAGGTTATATGGCTATTAGGATCACTTGCTTCTGCAAAAACTATCTGATCTGAAGGTGTCTTGTTGTATTCTTTGGTAAATAACAGATCAAACAAGGTGATGTTATCCATATTTCTTGTTCTCAATGCATCGCCATGAATAACAGTAGATTTCCTGCTGGTGTACACACTTTCATATTCTGTAGCGCTAATTGTAGGTAGAGTTTTAGAACAAAAGAGAGATGATAAGTTCAACTGCATTAATGAAATTTAAACAAAGTTTTGCGCTGCATTCTATATCTATCATTTTTCCAATATCTTTATATAATCGCGCTTTTTATACCATGGGCTATTAACAATTACAATTTATTGCATAATGACATCATGTGAGCTTCTTTTTAAAGATGTCCTATAGGAGAAGAACAAGGCTTCTTGACAGCGTTGCTTCTAGTTTAGATTTATTTATTTCCATATTCTGTTTAGGGAGGAAAGGTATGATAAAGAAATCCAATACAGTAATGAAGCTGGAAATAGTCTGGCTTCATTTCACAATAAAGAAGCTTATAGCTTGTGTTCGTACAATAACCGATGAAACATGGGCAGTATACATACCTACAACAAATTAACGAAACCAAGGACAGATGCTTTTGTAGAGTGCCAGAAAACATAAAGGAAATGTCACACCAGCAATGAATGCTCGAGGGAGATTTTTGACCTAGACTTATCAGTAGCTTTAAGCTATATTCTAATATAATGCGAGAGGGCTTGCATAAACAATTGCCATAAGAGCAAAGGGAGAATCACTATTAAATACCCTTTTTTTGTTTCACAAATTTCATGCCGTCCGTTCAATAATTTGAGTTCACTAGACACCCTTACAATCTGTGCAAGAATGGGGAAAGATAACACCCTTTGCCTCTTAAGATTAGACTGTTCCGCTACACAAGACAAGGATAAATGCGTAAATGAACAAGGCTTTTTGTAATATGTACAAAAGCATACCGTTTCTCGTCAACATGACAAGCTTCAGTCAAACTCTCAACGTTTGAACTAAACATATAAACAGTCAAGCAGGTGCCATACAAACAGTTGCCAAGAACGAAACTGGCGTTATTAGAAGAGAAATACTCACTAAATTCAATTATACGCTCTGAACAGTTCAGGAAAAAAGATATTTTCAAGTTGCTGTTTCGAAAAGTGTTTGAACCGTCAAGTCTTCGGACCTCCGACACTTATTAAACGTGCTTGAACCTTCTGTTGCAGCAAAAAAAAATGCAACTAAGCTATATGATATTATTACATGATTATATTTATCATAGTCAATTTACTTTTAGCATTACGTGCATGATGAAATCGGATTTGTCAACAAAGACACAGTTATTAAAAAAATCAGCGCACCCTTCAATCACTCTGACCGCAGAGGACTGCAGCAGTACCCAAAACTGTAGCGAAACATTACCCAAAGAGTAGCTGTTTCTATCCTGTTTCGAGCTCTCTTCCGATCAGCTGTGGTTCTCTGTGTATTCTCTTTCGTTTTTGCTCGTGTTGCGCTCAAACAAAGGCCTCCCTTTTTTATAATTTCAGTTTTTTCGTAATTGTCATTAATATATTCTCTGACAGTTCCCTCCGCATTTACAGAATATTTATAAGGCAATTCCAGTTTTTTTGTTTTGCTTCCTGCAGAACCATAAAATTTATAGTGAAGCTCTCCTTAATTGAACCATTTTATTTCTTTATAAGGGCTACAGATATTGTTCCGCTGACAAGAGTATGTTTTGATATTCTTTGTTCTTTCCTCAGTCTGGGAATATTAGCATATATAGCTTTGAAGTTGTACATTTTGATTGAAAAGAAAACATTTGGTGTTACTGAACCTTAACTAGTAGTAAATATCTAAACTCCACAAGGAGGACTGTGCCTCAATACGGCGAAGAAATTTGTGAGTCTACCACATCCACAAAGGATGTCATTGGCGATCTTTTTTATGAGATGCAGTATCATAGCATATGGAAGTAAACGCAAAGGTAGTGTTGCACTGGCGGAGGTTGTCCTTAAAGTACCTTACTTGAATATCTGTACATGCAGGCAAGTCCTTCAAGCACTCAGGCGGCTGAGATAAAAGTTGTTACTGGACTGATCCCTGCTTGCAGCATGATTCCCAGTTAGGATTCCTCAATGATGATCTTTATTCCTAAAAATCATCAATTTGATTGGAGAATTACTTTTATCGGAGTTGATCTTCTGTCAAGTGGAAACCCGGCAAAGTCGCTGTTGCTTAAGCGAGTAAAAATCGATAAACAATGAGTCACAAACTTTGATTCCAATGATAAAAATCTAATTTTTGTCCCTTCTTTCTCTATTTTTTCCTAGTAAATAATGGCAGCTAAAAAAGTTGGTATCCTCGGTGCTACTGGTACTGTAGGCCAGCGTTTCATTCTCTTACTTTCTGAACATCCTATCTTCACAATTCATGCTCTCGGCGCTTCCTCTCGTTCTGCTGGAAAAGAATACAAGGACGCTGTCCGTTGGAAGCAGTCTAAGCCTATTCCAGACAACGTCAAAAAGATGATTGTTAAGCCTTGCGAAGCTGAATTATTCGCTGATTGTGATGTTGTCTTTTCTGGTCTTGATGCTGACGTTGCTGGTGATATCGGTAAGTCTATCTTTTCTTTTTCTTTTTCCATACTGATCTTGGGCATATAGAAATGGCCATGTTGAAAAAAGATATTGCCGTCTTTTCCAACGCAAAGAACTATCGTCGAGATCCCATCGTTCCTTTGATTGTGCCCACAGTAAACCCCGATCATTTTGACTTGATTCCCCATCAACGCTCAGTACATAACCTCAAAAAGGGTTTCCTCATCACAAATGCCAACTGCTCAACCACCGGTTTAGTTGTACCATTGAAAGCTTTACAAGACGCATTTGGTCCTTTAAGCCATGTTATTGTAAATACACAGCAAGCTATCTCAGGTGCTGGTTACCCTGGTGTGCCTAGCTTAGATATCCTTGATAACATTGTACCTCATATTGGAGGAGAAGAAGAAAAGATGGAATGGGAAGTAGGCAAGATCTTGGGCGGTGTGTCTGAAAATAAGAATGGATTCAGTCTTTTAGAAAACACAATAGTCTCTGCTACTTGTACCCGTGTACCTGTATTAGATGGTCACTTTGAAACCGTGTCTGTCAAGTTCGCTAATGGCTGCCCATCAGTGGAAGATGTGTGTAAAGCACTCGAGAATTACTCATCAGACGCAGAAAAGCTACAATGTCACTCAGCGCCTGCACAACCCATTGTTGTCACTTATGATGCTGACCGACCTCAACCTCGCTTGGATCGTGAAAATTTGAAGGGCCAGACTGTTACTGTTGGTCGTGTTAGAAAGTGTCCTGTTTTAGATATTAAATTTGTTCTTTTAGTACACAATACTTTGCTTGGAGCAGCTGGTTCTTCGGTTCTTAACGCTGAAATCGCTGTTGCAAAAGGATTGATTTAGATTAATAAAAAAAAAGTACCTGTATACACTTCATTCACAAATTATTTACACACTGATAAAAAAACGATAATTTCAAACAAAAAACAATACGAGATAACAAATAATGATAAAAGAGAGCCCACAAGAAGCAAAAGAATGAATAAAGAGATAATTAGTAAATCAGTTATTAAACTGATGTTAAATATTTGCATTATAGAGGATTTATAAGAGAAAAGAGAAGCAAGAAAATGAGTAAACATGTAGAGAGATTATCAATATCATACCCGAGGTGCATTAAAAAGGGTCAGCAATAACTGGCCAGGAAAAAGAAGAGAAGAAACAAGCAAAGGGAGACCAAGAGAAGCGAGAAAGAGAGCGGCCAAATTAGCGGAAGGGGCTGAAGAAGTGTATGGGACCAAAGTTTGGTAAGAACCAAACTATCCCCAGCCAGCACCGGGTTAGTTTCGATGGGCAATCTATAATACTACATATCTTACAAGAGTAAAAAATATAACATGCCTTAGGGCTAGCTGGGGAGCTGGTCTTACTTTTTGGTCCAAAGAAAAAAAGAAATGAAAAAGAAGTCAAGATCAGACTATTTAAACAAAGTCTTTAACAACTTTTCATTTGTATAAAGCGTTGACCACACTTATCTCCTCTTTTCCCAAACAGACAAAATTCATTGCCTTTTTAGTAATAAAGAAAGGATTGATAGTCAACTAAAGTGAAAATGCAGTATTATTTCTAAATATGGTCTCGGACCAAGTTCAATCGCGCAATGTGAAGTCCGGACATTTATGTCCGGACAAAAAATACGAACAGAAAGAGGGACGGGGCTCAGAGCAAGGATGGGGTGAATGTATCCATCATGTTAAAAGAGGTACCTGGCCAAAGAATCAAGTTGTAAGAAGCCATCCAAAAAGAGAGCCTCCCTTTTCAAATCATTAATATGGTAAAGTCATTCATCCATCTAAAATAACATAAATCTGTCTATTACAATATCTTTTGAATACACTATTAATACCATCACTATGTGTATTTAGGCTGACGCTGCATCTGTCACTATCAGAACTCGCAAGTTCCTCACCAACCGTTTACTCCAACGTAAGCAAATGGTCGTCGATGTCATTCATCCCGGACTTGCCAATGTCTCCAAGGATGAACTTCGTGCCAAGATTGCCAAAATGTACAAGGCCGAAAAGGAAGTCGTTTCCGTCTTTGGCTTCAAGACTCACTTTGGTGGTGGAAAGACCACTGGTTTTGCCTTGATCTATGACAACCTCGAAGCTTTGAAGAAGTTCGAGCCTAGATACCGTCTCGTCCGTTACGGTCTTGCTGAACCTCCTAAGGGTGGTCGTAAGCAACGCAAGGAAAAGAAGAACCGTGAAAAGAAGTTCCGTGGTGTCAGAAAGACTAAGAAGGTCAGAAAGGAATAAGAGCTATCTTTTACCAATAAAAGACTATACGTATATTTTGTTTATATATATACACGCACACACGCACGTACAACACAACGCTCGATCACATACGATACACTCACATACACAAATGAGAGACGGATAGAAAGTGAATATGCAGAATTGGTTTTAAACTGAACTTTTTAATGATATACAACATTCTTAAAATTATATAAAAGAGCAACTAAAAGAAGCATCAATTAAACAATAAGTGACAGAATACTTTAATCTTTTTTCCCTCTTCTTTATTAAATCACTGTTGATATGAAGTCCATTGCTTTCTTAATATCCACAGCTATCACATGCACAATTGCTCAGAAATTGATATCAGTCCCTTTCGAAGCAGTGGATCGTAAAACAATGAAGGCAGCATCTTTTGAGAATCGCCTGGTAAATGCTCCCCTTGTCAATGTTGATCTCGCCTATTTGATCGACATTGACATAGGCACACCGCCTCAGCCTTTTACCTTATTATTAGATACTGGCTCATCCAGCACTTGGGTACCCATCTCAGGCTGTGGTCGCTATTGTGGATACCCCCTTCATACAATAGAACCACTAAAATCGAGCACATTTAATGCAACAGGAACACCGTTTAGTATTCGGTACGGAGAGGGATTTGCAACCGGTTACTATGCACAGGACACAATGACAGTAAATGGAGTGGTTATACCTGAAGTTGTAAATAAAATTATTCGTAATTCATATACGGTCTTACTCACCCCTTCAGTGAAGAATTTTGCAGTGTCTGATTATAATGATGGAGAATTAACCACGGACGGTGCAGGTATAAAGGGGATACTATTATTTTAATAATAAGGATGTAAATAGTGTTGTTTAGATGGTATTTTGGGCATTGGTCCTGATCGATTAAGTATCTATAATAATCCAGAACACAAAGAATATCCAACACTGGTGACAACCATGTACCAAAAAGGAGTCATCGCTCACCAAACATTTTCTGTTTTCTTTCATCCTGTTACTACTTCAAAGAGGCGTATTAATGGAGAGATTGTCTTTGGAGGAGTAGATGCTAGACATATCATTGGTGATATAAAATATGCACCTATAACAAGAAGAAAGGAGTTTGGGGTAATCTCTCTCTTCTTTAATTTATTATTTAACCAAGTGTATACTTAGGACTATTGGGCAGTGGATATTCAAAATATTAGAATAGGAAACATTATAAAAAACTATGGGGACGGTATTCCTGCAATGGTTGATACAGGTAAAGATATAAAAAGCGTGACAAATGAGAACTAACAAAACTGTGAGATGCAGGTTCAACACTAATTTATTTACCCAAAGACGTTGTCAGCACTGTCTTTAAAGACATTAAAGGAGTACGTCGGGATGTTTTAGGGCAGTACCTTGTACCATGTAAAGTAGCCAACCTGCCTGAGATTACGCTTACCCTGAACAATAATGACTTTATCATCACTCCTCAGCAATACGTGATTACAAGTGGAGCAGTAATTGTTTATTTGCATGTTTTTTTATGTCCACATTGCTTACTCTTAAATATAGATGTCAATTTCCAAAGACTTTTGTTACACTTACATTCAGGAGAGCCCTTCCTTTGTTGATGCTATCCTTGGATATGGTTTCCTTCAGCAATATGTTTCTGTATATGATCATGAGAATAGGCGAATTGGGCTTGCAAGACGTGCTCGATAGCTTTAAAATAACCGCACTTGAATAAATAAATAAATAAAAAACATGGCTTTGGATTAATTTATGCAGTTGTAGAAAAGGTTATTTTTTATATATGTTTATTTTTGTGTATAAATGAGTTCTTTATGAATCTTAAAGCTTGGACTAGGTGACGTTGAATTGCAGCTCTTATATCTCTTCTACTCTAACCTTCACGTAACTTTTGCAATATAGCTTCCTTCGTATTATCCGATAAAGGCGAAGAAGAGATATTATCAAGGCTTTCGATAAGATGATTATGCTCACTATGAAGTTTAACAGTGACCTGGTTAGGTGTTACGAAATAGCAGGTGACAGTAACATAGTATCTGCAATCAATCTTCTTTGATTTCTGAATTGGCCGGCTTTTAGATGATTCATCTTCTGTCTGTACACCAGCATGGCTCTTATAGGTCCCAGCTCTATGACATATGTACTTCATTTCCAAATGATGCTTCTTCTTGTTATGCACTATGGCATATGCTGACCTTCTTCGTTTAAATTAGACATATCACCATTCGTCTTTTCCTTATAAATCCAACATACTGCATAATGACAGGAGAATTTTCAGTAGTATTTTTCCAAGAGTCAATATCAACAATAATTTCTCTAGGAAAGGGTGTGTATTGTTCTAAAACTAAGCTCTCAGACATGATTACTATTCTTTAATAAAAGAGGAATAGGTGAAAGAAAAAGCCAGAGAACATGGAAAGCAGTAGCTACGTGGAAAGCTGGTACAACCAGTTGAAGATAAATTACTTACAAAGAAAGAGAAATAGAAGACTGGATCACTTAATCTTTATCTTGGTTGATGATGCTCATACAGATTTTATGCACAATACTGCAAGGATGGCCGTCGATATTGGACGTATGAGCTCAGAGACTAGAGAGGCAAGAAAGAGAATGATTGCAGCAGAAGAGATCAATGAGCTGTCATTAGAAGATATGGTACAGAAAGTGTATATCAATGAAGGAGTTTGTTATATTGTCAAGTCTTTCACGACGGAAGTTGCATACAATATATCAACTGAGCAAGGAATGATGACTGTGTGCAATTGTATCAACTTTCAACGAAATAGGTGTTTGTAAGCATATGGATTTAGTTTATCGCTTTGATAAAAGCTGTGCCGTTTACAGCCAAAGTAGACCGTCACGGCAATAATAAGAGAAATGCTACAGTATACTTACATTACCTAGAAATTGACTCTACCTTGAGAGTTCATACCATGGATAATACTTACCCAGTATACTGTGGAAAATAATGATATCGAAGCAATTACTGAAAGCTCTGATGTACTTCAATCAGAACTACCATCTGAAGCTGGAATTAGAGCGGATGGGTTGTTGACAAACATCACGAATGTATGCAGACAAGCTTTAGAAGGTCGTGTATATTTAACTTTTGAAAATAACCACAGACTGTCACAAATATATAATGAGCCAAGATAGTTGTTTTCAGTTAATGAAGAGATGCAGCTCCCACCAAATATAAATATACAAACGCAAAATAAGTAAAACACAAAAGAAAATTTACGTCATCGTAATATAAAACCCCACTGCTACTGTTATTCTCTTTCTTTTTTTTATTAAATAAATTAACTATGTTTCGGACAACAATACGAACTAGACTAGTTCAAAGTTATCAGCCTTTCATGGTACGCCAACGATTCTTATCACAACAACGCGTCTTTTTACAACGGTCTGAAAAAGAAATGTCAGCACCAGAAAAGAAGAAGACTTTAATGCAAAAGATTAAGGAAGAAGCAGTGCATTACTGGCATGGTGCTAAATTGCTTGGTTTAGAAATTAAGATATCATCTCGATTAACTTATAAAATGCTTCAAGGCACGAAGCTAACGCGACGTGAAAATAGACAGGTAGCATATAAAAAGGGGGAGGAAGGTAGTCTGTTGCTTATCACTTAATAGCTTCGACGTACAACTTCAGATATTCTTCGACTTGTTCCGTTTGCCGTATTTATCATTGTTCCTTTCATGGAACTTTTGTTACCTGTTGCTTTAAAGCTGTTTCCCAACATGTTACCGAGCACATTTGAAGATAAGAAACGTGCTGAAGAAAAAAAGAAGAAGTTACTTAAAGTTCGACTCGACATGGCACGATTCCTTCAAGAGACAATTGCAGAGACAGGATCTATCGCAGGCACAGATCCTGAGGCAGCTAAGGAATTTGCCAACTTTTTCCGCAAAGTACGTATGACTGGCGAACAGGCTTCAACCGATGATTTGTTGAACCTTGCGAGTAAATTTGAGGATGAACTGACATTGGACAACTTGTCTCGCCCACAATTAGTTTCTATCTGTCGATATATGAACATCAATGCCTTTGGTACAGACAATTTCTTACGTTTCCAGATTCGCAATCGAATGCGACAGATCAAGAATGACGATGTCGAGATCAAACGTGAGGGAATCGAAAACTTGACGCTGCAAGAATTAAGTGCGGCTTGTGCAGCTCGTGGTATACGCACCATCAGTACTTCACCTGGACGCATGCGCGATGAGTTGAGTCAGTGGCTGGAATTGCACTTGGAGCATAAGGTACCTTCGACTCTTTTGATCTTGTCACGTGCCTTTACCTTTACAGATCCTCGCGTCACCCCTGAAGACGCACTTCGTGCTACTTTCCAGAGTTTGCCTGATAATTTGGTAAATGAAGCTGAGCTTCAAGTACTGGAAACAGTGGGTGCCAGTACATACAAGCAAAAGTTGGATGTACTTGAACAACAAGAGGAATTGATTGAAGATGAATCAGAACAGGAAGAGAAGGAAGAAAAGGCCCGTCTGCAAGAACAGGATATAAGCCAGCTTAAAGAGTTACCTTCTATTGTAAGTTGATTAGCAGAAAAAGGAGAAACTCGTTTTAATATGCTTCTAGGATGAGGTTCCATCAAGCGATGAAGATTTGCAAGCAGCTTTAGCCAAATTAAAGACCAAGGTAGAATATCTCGAACAACGTGCTCAGTTGAATGAAATCATGTTTCATCATGAGGATTACAAAGAGGTACGAATATATTTAGCTGTAAACCATCCATTGATTTTCACACTCTTCTTATTAGCTTATTGAAGAATTGAAGGCAGCCAAGCATGGCGAAACAAATAAATCAACTGAACGTCTTAGCCAAAGATTAGAGAAATTGTTGACAGCCATAGACAAGGAATTAGACGCACTTGAAAAAAATGACAGTGATGATAATAAAAAAGTCTAAGCTTTCTTTTTAAAAAAGATCAGGTTGTATATAGATCAAGTTACTCTTGACAATAGTATTCATTTTAATATGCTCATGTATGACCAAAGCATGGTCTCACTATTTCTTTTGTGTGTGTAGCGTTGACTATAAATATGACTGTGGCGAGGGAGACATTTGCCATATTCGTTTTAAACACAGCTTGTGCAATGTTGGACGCCGACTGTCTTGATGCTGTCCAGAACAGTATCCCCCCTTCCTTATTCTCGCCTTTATCCATTGTAAAAAAGATGGAAATCATACAGATTGTGGTTATCATTACAGTACATTGAGTGTTCTTAATTTCTTAGTTTCTTAGTTTATGGATACTTTAACACACATCTGGGGTCACATGCAGCTTTTGACAACGAAAAGGACAGATTAAACATTTGCTATAGAAACGTACAAGGTTTTTTTTTTTTTTTTTGATTTTTCTCTTGACATCCTCACATTTGATCTTTACCAAACTTGCAATATATACTTGCACCTTGATACAAGGAGCAAAAAAGGACAGTCTATGGAAACCTGTCATTCAGGATAATCGTGTGATCTGGCTTATTCTGCCAAAATGCCTTATTTTGCAAGAACAGCTGTCATTTGCACATGTACTAATTTAGAATATTTGATTATGAGTGCAAGCATAGAAAGTAAGGATGATAGTGATTGTGCCCCTCTTTTTCAGTGCTTATTAGCCTTATTTCAACTTGTTCTGATTCAAACAATTCAGCAAGTCAATTATTGGTGCACATAACTGTTGTTGCTCGGTAGATTTGTGTAAATATTTAGATCCTTTTTGACACTGCATCATATGATGCAGTTGTTTATCGCAACTGCAATCAACATTGCAGTGACATTACTTGTTTTGGATCATTTAAGGAAAAATACAAAGATAAAGAGAATCGTTCAGATAAAGTAACAACAACAAGTCGAAAAATCAAGATTTTAAATGGATAAAAATCATAATAATCACTGCTTTCGATTTGTTCTCTTTTCCTGCATATACAAATTCCCTCTTTCTCTCTTTTTTTATTCGCTTGTTTTTTGTTGTACTTGAGTTGATTCCTTAATGGCCATCAACTGCTTAGCACGGAATGATTCGTAATGAATCAAGGCAGTTGTTTCAATTAAATCTTGCAAGTGAGTTCTCGTCAAGAAATTGCGCAAATGAATGAATTCACAATGTTGGGCATCTTCGACTAATAAAAGATTGCATTAATGATTATATGAAATGCATAAGTATTTGTTTATACCATTGATAGCACCCCATCTTGTTTTTCTGCCGCGTACTGCTTTTCCATCAATGACAACATTTCGCTCGGATCCGACTACAGCAAAAGGAATGAGTTCATAAATACTCTCGTTCAATGATCGTTCCTGTTCATCATCCTCCTCATTTTCATAAGGGTATAATCGAATATTATGGAAGGCAAGTTCAGCCTTGATTCTCTTCTTGAATGCATCACGTTCTTCCATGGTGAGTGAATCTGATTTAGCAATCACAGGAACTACATTGACAACTTCGGTCAATTTTTTGAGAACAACAATATCGATGGGTTTAAGACTAGTAAAAAGGTTGGTAAACAGAATAAACAAATACTGACTCTACTTACGAATGACCAGAGGGCGTAATGAAGAATAAACAACAATGAACGCGGGTATCAACAATATAGCGTTCTCTTCTTGCTGTCAATTCTTTACGTAAATAAGCCGAGTGTTGATCCTTGATGTATTTGATGATAGGTTCCCAACTATGATTATAAATATTAAAAAATCGTGTACGGTCCAAGCTTGTAGTATTTATAAACATACCAATTTTCATTGTTCACTTGATCACCATAACCAGGCGTGTCTACTATATTCAATCTTAATCTCACACCATTTTCCTCGATTGCTATACAAAATTATAGAAGTTATTACAGATACATTATCATCATAAATCTGTCTATTTACTGTGAGCGACTGATTCAATTTCAGTTGTTTGACGTGGTGCTTCGGCAGCATCAAGTCTACCCTTACTGTCAATCAAATGAGAGGCAAAGATGGTATTGACCAATGTTGATTTACCCAATCCAGATTGACCTATATACAAGTTAGTCAAAGGAAGAAACTCGCTCGTCCTTGCTATTTACCAACTACCATCACATTGAACTGAAAGCCTCTTTTCAAAAGTTTCTTTTCGATTTGTTGAGTGATGGTATCAAAGCCAACATAACTATTCAAGATGGTCTATATGAATGTCATTTAAGGAGGAGTGACGGTTAAAAGTTGTGTCTTTTGGGTACCTGAGGAGATGGTGTAGGTGACTGTTCTGTGGAAGGCGAAACGAGCGTGGACATGTTTATGAATAAAAAGAAAAGAGAGAGAGCAGTAAGAGAAAGAAGCAGAGAAAGGGCTTAAAGGGGGTAGAGTCGCACAAGAGGCTATATCCACGTGTTACTGCACCTGTTTATTTTCCTAAATTGCACCAGATGATTGGCTCGCTTATTATAAAGTATTTAATGTGGGATTGTGATACACATGAGGATCATTAATTTCCCATTTATAGATTGGCAGAGAATTTGGATTTGCCCTAAGGAAATGTCTGTGGGCTAAATGGGCAAAAAAAATAAAAAAAATTGAAAGGTAGTCGATGAAGAGGGAGAAAGTTGCCATGGCGATAAATGACGCGAGTTGTATGCACAAGCATGTAACAAGATCAATTCAAGAATGTAATGAAGAAGAAGGGGGGAGGACATGAGCAGATTGAAATAAGAAAGAGTATATATTCATTGTGTGTGTGTGTGTGTGTGTGTGTGAAGAGACTCCTCTTTGTGAAAAGTAAAGAAGATCACTTTAATTATATGCCCCTCTTTTGGTAAGTATAGGAAAGTTCGGGCAGTTCAAATATAAACACAAAATCGGGAGAAAAGCTTCCGATTGCCTTGATAGACAAGGGAGTTTGCTATGGGGGGAGAAGAGAGCTCTAGAAAAAAAAACAAAAGCATGAGCAAAAATGGTAAATGCCAAGTGATACAAGTCAAACAGCTTGTCAACTGCCTATTTCATCAGTGGGCACGGTAAGCAAAACAAAGGTCGGAATGGCTCCGATCAAGATAAAAATAACTGTTCATATTGTGATCTACAAATGAACCTTGCGAACAGACAGTTCCTTGCGGAGATGAGGTAACCACGCCATGAGCATGTGAAGCAGGGAACGATCGATGGCAAGCTGAGGATAATAATCGTGTCATGCTTTCATTTCCGAATAAACTGTCGATCTCCATCAACTTTAATCTTCTTCCCCCTTTTAGTTTGCTCCTTCTGCGTTACTATTTATCTTAAGCTTTATGCTGTGCGATGCTAGGGGTGTAGTGAAGGGACAACTTATAGAAAACAAAAGGGTAAACCCTTAATTTTTCAAATCTATAAATATGCATCATTTTACCTTTCTTCTTCTTCTCTTTCTCTTTCTCTCTTACACACATTCTCTTATCTGTTTCTCTTTTTATATACTTTTCGTTGTCTTGACAATTGAAAAAAAAACCCTTAAAAAAGACCTTTTACGGATTATTGTTTCTATATACGACCTTTATATTTTTTTTTTTTGTTTTTTAGCCTCCAAGCGAGAAGACTATAAAATTAATACTACATTACTACAGTTATAAACACACACCAATATACACACTATGGAAATACTCGAACTTGTTCATCAAGAAACCTTTCCTAATTTCGAAAGACCTTTTGAATGCACATTCAAAGATTGCAACAAGACCTTTGGTAGACGATCTGATCTCGTTAGACACTCTCGTATTCATACCAATGAAAGGTGTGTGTGCGTGTGTATGTGTAAAGAATAATGGCTTATATATATTTTATTTTAGACCTTTCAAATGTCGAGAAGAAGGCTGTGGCAAAAGTTTCATTCAGGTAAAAAAAAAAACAAAACAAAAGAAAAATGTCAAAAATTTCAAAGCAGCTAAATATATTATAATAGCGTTCAGCTTTGACTGTACACATGAGAACACACTCTGGCGAGAGGCCACATGTATGCGAACATCCCCATTGTAGCAAGAGCTTTAGTGACAGTAGCTCCCTTGCAAGACACAGACGCACGCATACTGGTAAAAGACCCTACAAGTGTCCCTTTGACGGTTGTTCCAAAAGCTTTGTTCGCAAGACGGTCTTGACGAAGCACATGAAAATAGATCACGTTTTGACTGGTAGAAAGCCTTCTGTACAGTGGCAGCCATTCATAGAAGAGCGTCGAAAGCTGATGCTTGAACAGCAGCAGATGCAGATGCAGCAACAATCCATGCAGCAACCTTGTGCTTGCACAGGCTGCACTTACTCTCCTCAGCAATCAACCACACCATTACACTGGTCACCTCCTACACCTGCATTGTCTGGCTATGAAAGTCCTTATAGTACTCAGGATGATACCTCAAATCCTTCTTCTCCTATTACTACTTCTTGGCCTTATGCAGCTCCATTCCAACATTTCCCATCCAACATGCAGCCTAATTGGTCTTTACCAGATATATATGATCAACATGTTGTATTACCCAGCTTATCCAGCATCATTCCTTCCAAAGATGACTGGTTCTTGAGAAGAGATAGTGGTGTGTCTTTATACTAATTTCTCTTTTTTTTTTTATTTGTATGCCTTTTTATCTTATACCCTTTATGTTATGTAGAAACAGAATTTACGCCTATTTTTATCCTTTACTCTCCTTATTTATGCATCCATTTTATTCCCCCTGCACACTCATTCACCTTTTCTTCTCCTCATTTGATTTCCCCCCATCTCCCTTTTTTTTATATGGGAAACATTTCATTTTATGCTTTATTTCTGCAACCTTATGCTCTCTTTTTTTTTTTTTGTAGTATGCATACTCTTATGATTCCCCCGTTTTAGCATCTTTTTTTATATTATTATTATTCATCGCTTTAACCATTGCTTATCTCATTGTTGCTTTCATATATCTTCTATTATTTCCCTTGTATCATCGTTTTTATACAAATTTGGAAATAAACACATTGATTAAATCTATATTTTTCTATTGTTTTTTTTATACTACAAAGGCTTATATCACAGATTTCATAAAGCTTTTATTAAACTAAATTCCCCTCCTTTTTAATATTTTTTATTTTTTATTTTTCATGATTGCCATATTTGAATAAAGTGTAAGCTAAAAGCACATACACATCTATCCCCTTTTTCTCTCTCTTTAATAAAAACCTGACGTGTTGTGTGATCTAACCCTGTGCGTTCTAGACATTGACAGCTTTCTCCAAAAAGAAAAATGTTGATCTTAAAAGCTCCCCCCCGATCATAAGATCTCCGACTGTAACATGCTGTGTAAAACGACATGGACTTAAAGAGGAAAAAAAAGTGTAAATCGATTGCTTTGTAACAATAGATATTATTTTTTTATTCTTGATCTTTTTTAATGTCTTTTTTGGTAACTTTTTTACTGTCTTTCTTTGTGTTCTTTGTGTCTACTTTCTTCATGTCCTTTTTAACAATCTTTTTGCTGTTGTTTTTGACAGCTTGTTTGGCAGCTTGTTTGGCAGATTTCAACATCCAATCTGGAACGTCACAGCCAGACTCTTTCATCACATTAACCACCTTTTTCAGATATGGGAAATCTTCTTGTGTGTAATAGGTAACTGCCTCACCAGCTCGTCCAGCACGACCTGTACGACCAATGCGATGAATGTAACTTGCCACTGATTGTGGGAAATCATAATTGATAACCAAATTGACGCCTTTGAAATCAAGACCTCGAGCCATCAAATCTGTCGCAATTAAAACCCAAATCTTGCCTATTCTAAACTGGTTGATAATATTGTCTCTTTGCGCCTTGGTTCGATCTGAATGTATCACTTCTACATTAATGCCATCAAATACAAGTTCATGAAATAGCTCCTTGGCTCGATCAATCGATTGGACAAAGATCAGCACAGGTGGTTTAAGTCCTCTTTGGATCAGTTGACGGAGTGCAATGCGTTTTCCTGCCTCAGTTCCTGTAAATAGCAATTCTTGTTTAATGGTATCTGTAGCGGCGTTTCTGTCCTGTAGTTAGTATGATTGTAGTAAATTACTTTTTTTGTAGCTTACTTGGCACCAATGACAATGCGAATCGGATCCTTCATCACACTCTTAGCGAGTTCTTCGATGTGTGATGAAAATGTAGCACTAAACAGTGATTTCTGAATGGTTGTTGATGTGCATGCAGCAAAAATTTCGTCTGTCTGACCCAAAAAGCCCTTTTCTAAAAGTTTGTCTGCTTCATCAAGTACTAAATGCCGAACTGCACTCAGGTCTACTTCGTTTTCTTTAATCGCATACACCAGTCGAAGAGGAGTAGTTACCAAAATGTCTTTATCATCATTAGTTTCATAATCATCACATTAATAAAAACTTACCAAACTTTTGTCTTGATTCAGGTGTTTGTGCTTTATCAGCTGCTGTAGCTTTGGCTAAAACGTTCACTCGGAGTTTTGTGCCTTGAGCCAAATGATTCGCCTCTCTTGCGATCTGCTGTGCCAATTCTCGGGTGGGTGCGATAATCAAGGCACGATAGCTCACTTTCTTTTCTGGTTTCTTCAAGTCTTGTATAATAGGAAGCAAGTAAGCCATTGTTTTACCCGAACCTGTAGGAGCACAGGACATTATATCACGACCGTTGAGCATGATGGGAATAGATTGCATCTGTACAGGCGTGGGTGTTGTATATGCCATAGACATCAAATTATTATACAGCTTGGGTTCCAAATTATATGCAGGTGAAGCAAGATCTTCAAATGTTCTGAAAGGGTTTGGCACATCAGTACCATAGACTTTAATTTTATGTTGTTTTCTAAATAAATTGGCCTATTCAATAAGATTAGTTACTCTGTTTTATAACTAGTTCACTTTATTACCTCTTCGACATTTTTAAAAATGGTTGACTTTTTGTCTATACATTAGAGTGTCAACATGTTGACAGATTCAAAATATGTCAATCTTTTACCTTTCTTTGGCTTTATGTCCTCATCACTCTCAGAGTCACTGTCTTTATCATTTTCCTTTTTCTTTTTTCTTGGCTGATCGACGACAGTATGCGTTGTTTTGAAGAAATCGATCTCGTCCAGGAGCTGAGAACGTACATTGGAATCGACAGCTGCTGCGTTGCGCTTTTTGGATTGTATCTGATTGGCTTCTTTTTCACCTTCGAATAAAGTGATGTCGTGCTTGAAGCGGTTTTTGTCAAACTTAGCACCACTTCCTAATAGATGAAAGAGATCCATATTATTTTGTATTCAAAAATAAAAAGGCAAGAGAGAGAGTGATAGAAAGAGAGGTAAAGATGACTGTGTATAAGCCACAATTCATTACCATAAAGAGTAACTTACGCCGCCTTACCCCATAATCAAGTCACAGTCTTACTTCAGGCACAGTGGTGGCATGATTCTCTAGAGTGAATACAACTGCATAAAGTATTGTAGGTTACTCAGTACAGTGAATAAAGGAGAGAAAAAAGGGAGCAATGAAAATAGTTGCCGGCATGAATGATCCTAAAAAAAAAAGCTTTTTTCCCATGCATTAATATTACTCAACAGAGAAGCGTGTACTCCTAGCCTCTGAAGATACCCTTAAGTATATTTCCTCCCTGTTGATCAAGCCTGTCCCAGGTCGATGTTGATAAGGTTGTCTGATAATTTTGTGTCTGCATTTAAAAACTAAAAGTGCAAGATGCATAGCCAAAAGAGCCATGTGATGTTGTAGATTAACTCTCCGCTTCATTTAGTTTCTTTGAAGATTTGCATGAGCCCAAGGGATTTTTCCTATTGAAATATTGAAAAATGAATTCTTCCGTATTATACAGGTTTAGTCCAAAAGATGCTCATCATATCAAGAAGTTGAGGAGATGTAATAGACGTGAGCTATCTCAGCTACATGAAAAGAACTCACAGTTGCTTAATAACCAGTAAAGTTTTCTATTTAGATTTTATACTCTCTCTTCTCATCATTTGTTGTTAGTGCCTTCGTACAAAAGTTATCAGACAACGGTGCCAAACTAAGAGAGACAAATCAATTGATTGAAGCATTACTTATCGACGAAAGAACAATAACTGCGCACGATATGATCACTGCAGATAACACAAACTTGGGCCACTGTCCATTAACAAGAAAGTTAGAAGCCATGTCTTTAATGACACCAAGACAAGAATCAAGGAAAAGGTCTGTAGATTTAGCAAACCAACAAGCTTTGTATCACAGTCAGTTGTCCAGAAGGCTATTAAAGATCAAAAGGGCTCATCTATTAGGCTCAGAACAAGTAAGGGAAAATTTTAAATGACAGACAAGAATATTAATTTTCCTAAGGTCAAAGCCAGAATGCTTACATTGGATGAATCATTAAGGCTACAAACAATGCAGCTAAGCAAGGTAAACTAATATATATATATATATATATATATATGTATCTAAATAAATATATAGCCTGATATTCATAACAAGGCTGATTCATTAAAGTAAGTGTTACCTTTCCTTTTAAGTGTGTGTCTAACTTGTAAAATAGTCCACCTCTTCTTGAAATTCCTTTATCTGTTGGACAAGACTATGAATTCCCCTTTGATGAAGACTCTTGTAACGAAGATAATAACAATAATAATAGTGATGACATGATCTTGTTGTAAAATATTATTATAATTTATTGTTTATTTCTTGTACTTGTCTATAAACTCTTGTTTGAAAGCTGAATTTTTAGGAATAATAATAAATGAAGGCACGCCGTTTTTGATGATGTATTGATCAAGTGATAAAATCTTGCCCAAGGGTAACTTCTTACCAATCTTTATCAATTTAGGATTAAGCCCCCTTGTATCTTCAAAATAGACCTCAACAGAGTCAGCTGTGTATTCGTGTTTGGCATCCCAAGGTGCAGGGTGTTCAAAGATAACCTCCAAATGATCTTGGAATGTATTGGTTTCATTAAAGCTTTGTATATAATCACTTTCCTTATATTCAGGATAAAGAAAGAAGACTGGCCAGCTGATGGTATCTGTCTCGTGATCATACTCAATATTTGCCCTTTCACGCACATCTTTATCTTCTACTTCAATCTTGATCTTTCTTTCCTTCATTGCTCTCTCCAATTCTTCTTTCTTCTCTCGCTCTCTCTTCTCTTTTTCTTCCTTTTCTTTCAATCTTCTATCCATCAATGCCTTTCGATCTACTGCCTTTTGCTTCACTTCTTTCACAGCCTTATTATCTGGTTCAATAGCCAACGCATGGTCACAGCAATCAATTGCCTCCACCAATTTATCAAGTGCCAATAAGGCCTTTGCAGAACGATACAGAGCCTTTACATTTTTAGGGTTAATGGCTAAACACTTTGAGCAATCATTCAGTACACGACCATAATTCTGAAGTTCAAGATTGCATTGTGCTCTATTGGCCAAACAGGCTTCAATGATCTTTTGATCTTTACACTCTGTTTCGATAGCTTTAGTGTAAAAAGTAATGGCGTCTTTGTACTTGAGTTTGCCCGCTCGGAAACAATCGTTGCCTTGTTCCTTGAAGTTTTGAGCAATCTCTAAGTTGATTATGAGATAAAAGCAGTAAAAAGAGCTTTCACTACGAACCTTCTGGAGTGCCGTCGAAAACCAGTGATTGAAGAGCGCTCAAAGTATCGTTTTCTTCTTCAGGCAACTGTGTCATAAACAAAGGAATCTTGGATAACTCTGCATCCAGGTTGTCAGGATCCATGGCAAATTGACCCTTGTAGGGCTTGGGTCCTACTTCTTGATTGGGTTGCTCAACTGTTTCTGACATGATTAAAAAAAAAAGGTAAAAAAAATATTAGCACAGACAACAATAAATTATTTCACTACGCATAACTTTTTTTTTCTTTCTTTCTTTCTTTCTTCTTTTCTTTTGACATGTTTAAAAGTAGATTGCTCGCTCCTCTTTTAAGGCAACGCAATGCTGTCAGAATAGTAAGATACAACTATTCTTCTTTACGTCGCCCACGTCAGCTAGGTATTGAACCTATTGTTCCTACACAAAAGAGACTTATATTGTTCGGTTAGGACCACGAAGTCGAGTACTCAATCACGTCGAGACACTTCGACCCAAGCCAACACGAATTACCACTGAAGAAATGACACCAAAGGCAGTTACGGATGAAGGCAGTCTGTTATATGATAAAGCAGCTCCCAACAATGTCCAAGATACAATTGTGGAGGTACCTATAGATGACAAGCATCAAATTATCAAACCAGATTCCCGTGGTGCAGCTCTTTTGACTCAATCAGCCGTTGTTGTCTGTCGACAGATTGAGATGATGAATGTCTTTTTAGGATATGAGCAAGCAAATCGATATAAAGTCATGGATCCTCATGGAAATCTTTTAGCATATATTCTAGAAGAGGAAGGATTTGGAAAATCAATCAGTCGTCAGTTCCTCAGAACGCATCGAAAGATGAATGCAACTGTTCTTAACCCCGAGGGGGAAGTGATGTTTAAGATCGTTAGACCTTATTCTTTGGTCAACAGTCGTATCTTTATTTACACTGCAGAAGATGAGCTTGTAGGCGAAGTACAGCAAAGATGGCACTTGCTTAGAAGGAAGTATGATTTGTTTGTTGGGTAAGTTGAATTGATTCAACCATATGGGGAGCTACTTGATTGATGTCATTAATCAGGCAAAAGCAGTTTGCCACAATCGATACACCCTTTTTAGGTTGGGATTTCCATCTTCAAGATGAGAATGGTGGTGTCCTTGGTAACGTGAATCGTAACTTTGTTGGGTTTGCTAGAGAGGTACAAATAGATAATGCTATACAATTACAGTCATACTGATCTTACATGTAGTTATTCACGGATACCGGAGAATATGTCCTTAGAATGGATGCAGCTGAGGGGAGTGTTAGAGGCATGACTTTAGACGAAAGAGCAGTTACACTGGCTTGTGCTGTTTCCATTGATTTTGATTATTTCTCAAGGCATTCAACTCATGGGTAAGACATCTACATGTGTATATATTATTATCATCTTTACCTTTGGACATCTTAGTGGCGGTGGATTTCTACCTTTCCCAATGTTTGGATATGGAGGTGAGACACGAGAGGACCCTGTAGTCCAGGATGATCAAGTAGGCATGAATGAGCCACCTTCCGCTCCATCGCCTCCACCCAACACAAATGAGTATGGAGATCCCTGGCTGACGGATGAACAAGCTGGTGTGAGTAATCCAGATGATAATTCCTTTATGGATATAGTCAGCGGCTTCTTTAAAGATAATGAATAAAAATATCTCTTCCTTTTCTTTCCCTGAATTCAAATATTTATTTTTACTTGATGCTTTGGACTAAACAATACGCTTTATTTACGAGACTCGGCATTCGCAGATTCAGCGCGCTTTCTATTGCTGAAAAGTTTACAATTACGCCCGAGATTAAGGATGCTTTAAAGAGAAATGGACCAGTGGTAGCATTAGAATCAACCATCATTAGTCATGGTTAGTATTTTGCTTTAGGGCTTTTTTTTCACTTGTTAACAAAAGACCTTGCTTCATATTGAAAGGTATGCCATATCCACAAAATGTTGAAACAGCACGTTCAGTTGAAGCCATCGTTCGAGAACAAGGAGCTATTCCAGCCACCATTGCCATTCTGAATGGAAAAGTGCATATTGGTAAAAAACGTATTATTTTTTAGGGGAGATATCGAAATAACCCAGCATATAAAAGGTTTGAATGACGATCAACTTGATTATTTTGGTAAAAATGGGCCTGCAGCTATCAAAGCTTCACGACGCGATTTACCCGTGGTCCTTGCTCAGGTAGACAATTTGATATAGAAAGAAAAAGAAAAGTTGACATGTTAGGATTCTCTGTTCAGGGAAAGTCAGGAGCTACAACAGTGGCTAGCACAATGATATTGGCCAGAGCTGCAGGTATTTCTGTCTTCGTCACAGGCGGTATAGGTGGTGTTCACAGAGGCGCTTCAGAATGTAACGATTTTTTGGATGAGTTCTACATCGTTTGTTAATTTTCTTATTTATAGCCTTTGATATTAGTGCCGATTTAACAGAGCTAGGAAGAACACCCGTAGCTGTTGTTTGTGCAGGTGTAAAGAGTATTTTGGATATACCAAAAACATTGGAAGTATTGGAAACACAAGGAGTAACTGTTGCGACGATTGGTACAACGAGACAGTTTCCTGCCTTTTATACGGCAAACAGTGGATTTGATGTAGGAACAGACATAATTAGGGGGTGCTTATTTCTAAGATATTTTCATCATATAGAGTCCATATCATGTTGAAACGGCTCAAGATGCAGCAAAGATAATTTGTAAGGCTGATATGCTGACAAGGCTAGTATCTTATGACTATTTATTGTAGTGGCCAATCATGAACTTCAGATGAACAGTGGTGTTGTGTTTGCTGTTCCTATACCCAAAGAGTCAGCAGCTGATACCAAATCTATTCAAGAGGCTATAGATACAGCTATAGCTGAAGCAAGGTGAAGATGATACTCAGGGAGTTATGGCAATTTATTAAACATGTTATTACTAGAGCTGAAAATATCAAAGGCAAAGAAGAGACACCATTTTTACTGAAAAGAATAACCGAGCTTACTAAGGGTGAATCTCTTTCAGCTAGTGAGTCATTCATAAAAGAGAGAGAAAAGACATGAACTAATAATTGATAATAGATATTGCACTTGTAAAAAACAATGCAAAGATAGGAGGACAGATTGCAGTTAAATTATCTCAATTAAACCAACAAATATAATAAGGGCGTATTTATTTCCTTTTTTTTATACATATTTTTATTTCTATGGTGAGTTACTTGTATTCTCAAGCGCATGCACAAATTCTCTCCAAAGGTTTACACTCTTTTGATAATAAAAATGTTAGCAAAAAGCCAAGAGTATCATGTATTTGTTTACCTCACTATAGTGCTTTACTTTTCCATCCGTATATGACTTGAGAACTTCAAATAGCTCTACCGATTTATTACGAGTGAAAAACATGTCTTCTTTCTTAACTTGATCTGAAAATGCTGTTGATACTTTATGTGTTTCTTCTATCGCCTCTTGTAACTAACATGTTTTCGTCAGTGATGATCCTATATATATATATATATATATATATATAAAGAAACTAACCTCTCTCATTCTTTCATCCAGCCGCAATATCCTTTCACGCTTCATTTTACTTGCATCCGTGCCTCTGACTTCGTTGATCTTGTCTGTGATAAAGTTCGTAACACTGCTATCCTTTTTATCTCGTACAACTCTTTCTTTTTCCTCTAGAGTAGTTTGAAAATAGTCTGAGAGCTCTTCAAAATCCAGTTGCTTTTGATCTCTTAATTTGAGTACTCCTTTTATTGCATGGTAGTATGACATGTAATCATAGACTTCAATCTGCCATTTGCTGTCTTCTATCGTCATTTCTCGCATAGACCTTGTATATTTTTCAAGTACAGAGGCAAAGTCTGATAGTGGCTGCTCATAATCTGTTTCCATTTCTGCAAGTCCTTGCACGCTAGTCGTTAGCTCTTCATAATCATTGCAAAGGTCTTCTGTGCGTTTGTTTGATCTAAGCAGTGTTTTTTGCAACAGATCAAGGTTCTCTCCCATTCGATCACTACGCTCTTTCATTTCGACAAATCTTGGATCTGGTTTACGTATCTTGGCAAATGCATTTAAAAGGGTATCGCCAATGGTATCCATTACTGTTTCCTGACCCTCACGGAGGGCTCTTGCAGAAGCATCATTCTATGTGTTTAAATAAGCAAGAGAGTTCATCACGGCTTTTATATATATACTTACAAACTCGCTGGATTCCAAAAACATGATGAAAAATTCAGCCTTTCCCAGGATCGGATGCCTTGCAATTCTTTGTATAAATCGTTCCAAGCTAATTCTCCTTTTCTCAATAAAGTCATTGCTGAATCGATCTCCTTTAACATATTCTTTTATATAAAGTTCAGAATCTGGTCGTAATGATAAACTGATATTTACCTAATCGATGTTTATCCGGTAATGGTGGAACAAAGCAAGCAGGATAATGAATATATAGTACATTATGTAGCCATACAAAATCCTGAAACCTCCTTCGAACGCTTGCTTTCTATATATAAAAGATGAATCATGGAAATAAAAAAAAAAAAAGTATTGTATGATAATATTTACGTCAGAAACAACTAAATAAGAAATAAAAGTACTCTGTTGCTCTGTTTCTTTTCTTGGCTCGGTCACTCGAACTTTTTGATTTGATACAACTGGTTTATCATAATACAAGTTTCCATCATTTACTGACTCTATCTGTTCATCTTCTATACTATCTCCGTAATACTATAAGCTATATGTATTAGTGGCTCGTTATGCAACTTGTTTATATGTTACTTGTGGTGTTAAGACAGCTGGCTCATTGCTTGTGAATTCATTCAAAGGGTCAATAAGCGCAGCGTTGTCTGTACTAAAATCTCCTTGAAGAATATCCCACTGTGTGTTCAAGTTTTCTGCTGTAGGCGTCATTTTATATTATAAAAAATATATGAAAAGAGAAAAGGGGACTCGAAATAATTTTATGCTGTTTTGTTTTCACTTTAAATTCAGACAAAGGGAAAAATATATATGTCGGCGCAGATGTTTATTGAAATCATTTTGTTACAATCATTCTGGGACACACACTCTTAAAACTTGACAATCTTCTTTTTGGTGACTGGTTGTTTTATTTCTTGCTTCTTTTCTTTCTTTACTTCCTGTTTTGCTTTTTCTTTTTCTTCAACAAATATATGATAGTCGTCATCATCAGCTCCTTGATCTAAACTGATCAAGCCTACGGCCGTTGTACCTGCCTGTTCTTTTGTCACTGGACAGTCCTTTGCGAAGTGATCCACTTGTTGGCAAATGGAGCAGCATCCTCCATTAGGGTATAATCCTTTTTCGTTCTTTGGACATTGACCTGACAAATGTCCTTCTTCATTGCAAACAAAGCACTTGGCGTAAGGCAATTTATCTACAATACTCGATCATAAGGAAATGCTTTTTTTATATATTGACTGTCAACTTACTTCCTCTTCTTGGTTTTTTACATTCTTTTAAACCATGTTCTGTTGATCCACAGTTGTAACAGATCTTGACATGCTCTTTACTCTTTGGACAGTTTTTGACAGAGTGTCCAGGTTGTCTACAAGCAAAACATACTTCCTTTTTCTTTTTATTGTTATTATTATTGCCGTCATTATCGTCTCTTTTGCGCTTGTTTCTTGATCGATCGTTCCTTCGATTATTTTTTTGATCAGATCCTTTAGTTGTGTTGCTATCTTGCTTACGAGGCAATAAAGGTGTCACGTTAAAGCTATCATCAGACTTTACAAAAGTCTTCCTTCCCAGTTTAGTATAGCGAGTCATTTGTGTAAAGAGAAAGAGAGAAAGAGAAAATGTGAATAATGATAAAATTGCGTGGCTTGTAATTTAAGGTGAGCACTTCACACACGCAAAAATTCAGGTTTTGCATATCTACATAAAATTCGCACCATGTGTG
Organism: Rhizopus microsporus ATCC 52813; assembly: GCF_002708625.1. NCBI lineage: Eukaryota > Fungi > Mucoromycota > Mucoromycetes > Mucorales > Rhizopodaceae > Rhizopus > Rhizopus microsporus. Next base: position 29,004 of record NW_019671916.1, on the reverse strand, counting down.
GCGCAAGTAATTTAATTTGCACAGCAAACAGCATATTTTTCGTGCTTATCTTGTAAATGCTTCATACTGTCATTATATGAAGAAAGAAAAGTATAAAAAAAACGACAACAAAATACGTTATATGTCATACTCAATTCTCATTGGACATGGTTAATTTATGCAATATTTTCGACTCTGATAAATGTATTTTCTGTTTTTCTACGGTGGAAGACATACCTCGTTTCATTCTCAACTGTCCTAACAAGCAATTAATCTGGAAAACAGTTTAGGGTACACCACTTGATTCACTTTTTCTGTCCCAGCTCTATCTCGAGCGCTTTTCAAAAAACAGTGTGATCCTTCCTGTGCCCTTTATCTTAGACCAGGACCATGCTTTTGTTTGGCGACACCATTGGTCCATGATCTTTGATAGTCAACCTTTTCGCTCTTTTGGCAATACTTTGTGATACTCAGTACCGTGTTCAACTATCTATTAAAAAAGTGCTGTTTATTTCAGGTGTCTCTCCGCCACATGCTGTTCTTTAAGCCTTTTTGCTGCGAAAGCTGCCAACTACTCACATAACCATACATATAGTAACATAAACCACTAAGCTCTAGAAACACAAAAACCAACAAAAACATTGCAGTGAGTATTTTATAGTTCTTAACAAACCTCGAGTTACCTTTGATAGAAAAAAGAGAGTTTTATTGCTACTGTAGTGCCTTGCTCTTTTTTTTTTTGTTACTTATTCATATTGCATCTTCAATTATAAGAACCTTCATATGCAGGCAAAAATAAACATTTTCTTAAAAGTATTGTACTATAATCTGTTGACTAACGCGTAATTTTGCATTAGTACATGAACAACAATACCGCTACCGCATTTACTAACAACTGCTCATCTTGTCAGGCACTTTTACCAATTGACTCAGCATATGGCACTTACCAGTCATGCAGAGAACAATTTGCGGCTTCACGACGTAGACGTCAAACCCAACGGGATGAAGAAAACGAAATCTTTACCAGGCCAGAGCAGACCCTGCCATCTTTTATGGTAAAAGGCTTTTTCAGCAGTTCCTGGTGGACGTGTGGGTTATTTGCGATCAAAATAAACTTGAATATTATTCTACCAAGTAGCTTCCATGGTGGCTCACGCTTCATGGCCCAATTATATCACGATTTTATGGCCACCGTTCGTCATTTTGAGAAACCATCTTGATCCCAGTCTGGCTTTGACCGACTTCAATAGAATGTATGGTCAATATCTGCTCCGTGTCCGCTTAGCGGACAGTCCCGGTGCCCCGATTGAAACCATTCCAAGATCCACTCTTCCATCTCAAGAAGGTGATATGCCATTTATGCTCACTAGGGAACAATTTCCTGTAAAACTATGCTTTCCTATGATAATTAACAAGTCCCAAGGCCAATCATTGAAATGTGTAGGTATCGGCCTAAGAAGACCACCATTTATGCATGGTCAATTATTTGTCACATTGTCAAGGGTGATTTTTCTCTCTGGCGTATCAGCCCTTTTGCCAGAAAGTACAGATATAACCAGCAATGTTGTTTATTCAGAGCTTTTGCTGAATTAATATCTGTATTATGTCCAACTATACTTTTGTCACTTTCTTTTAACTATGTTGTAACACAGTTCAAAAGCAATATGAATAAGGTTAAGACATTAAAATCCTAACTTTATTTATATAAACTTTAATTACCAAAGCTTTAGTCACTTTTTAACAAGTATAAAAGAGCAATGCTTTTGCTAAAAACTCAAATCATTCAATAAATCACTTACGATTTGAATCACAGCCTTTTTTATTTTTATCTTTTATATTTAAATAATCCAATCAAGTGGATTCAGGAACCTTTTTACTTTGTGCAACTCAGCCTTAACTACTTTACACGATCTGGTGGTCACACATCGAACCTTTATTATAACTTTAAATACTTTTGCTACGAACATCAAGTGTTACAAAGACTACGAGCGCACAACCTTCTATTTTTTAACCTTTTACAACACACTCAAACCCAAAGACTATAAAATTACATTGTCAACCATTAAATAAAATTATACATCCATAAATGCGATAACCTTTCTACATCTCATTCAACATTTGCTCTTACTTATCACAAAGAACGAATCCCCTTAAGCCTTGCGACAGCACGACGATGCCCAAAAACAAGCGTTGCGAGTTGGAAGCGGTTAGTTTATTTATACTCTAATTAAAACATAAATACAATATTGTCTATCAATTGGAAGTCGGCATCAGCCTCTTCTTGACAAGTTTCATGTACATAAGATGATTCAAATTTTGTTTGCTGATTGAATTTATTGTGCTCTGTATTATGAATATATTGTACTATTAGCGTATATTGACAGTGACAATCATTACTTGCAACATGTTTACCCAGCTTTCTTTTTAACTGAATCACTCCTTCTCTCATCTGCACAAAGTATTTAAGTTTGATCTTTTCAATTTCTCGAAGAGATTAAAAAAAGAGTCTAAAAAAAGAAAGAAAGGGAGCGAGAGAATAATAAATAGCAATGTTGCCGAAAAGACGACAGAGAATATGATTATCTTCTTTGTAACGTTTCTGGAGACCGTGTCCACAACCGTAACGCCCCCTGACGTGCTGATCTCCTGGCTTGTAATAATAGTCCTCGAAGAGTTCCCTGATGCCGGCTCGGTAGCTCGTTTCTTGTTCGTTTGCTAGCCTTGAAAAAACGTTATGTCAATATGTGGTCGGCCGAGCTGAACTCGTGAGAATGGACGACTCAGTCAACTAAGGTGATCGCAAAACGGACCATTTCAGGTGCTGCAACGACAGTGAGGTTAGGGGCACAAAGTATTCCATTACCAACGGCGAATGGTACTGGAGAATCGTTCTTCCATGGCGAATACATCTTCAACTTGTTGTCCGTGCTATTCGGCAAACGCATCCATCCTTCAACCGACATTCCGCTCTTGTGCAGTTCGTTTGATAACCCACTGTGTGGCAAGATACTAGGGCCATTATGTAAACTTGTGCACTAAAATAAGCAGTAAGAAGCCATATACTGCTCCTATATTCTCGAGCCAAAAGAGAATATGTCAATTTTGTGGGGTGGCAATGAAAAACAAATAAGAATATAAAACTTTATGGTTTATTACGATTAAAATAACTCATTAAGAAAAAAAGTTGAACGACATTAAGATTTTGTTTTTACAAGAGGAAAGCAACACCTGCTACAGCCATTAAAGCTATCAGTACTTTAGAGGCCACAATGGAAGAAGCAGCGCCTTGAGCAAAGATAGAACCAGAAGATTGAGGACGCCCAGGTATGGAGATACTTGTTGCTTTGGTGCCAACAGATGTAGAACTTGCTGCTGGGCGAATTTCGATAGGAATAGACAATTTGGTGTTGGTTGATTTGTCAAAGAAGACAACATGGTAGTTGCCTGGTTTGACTGTCTGAGGGATATTGAAATTGATCGAATGCTCATAGTAGGTCAAGTTACCCTCACGTTTAATGAATGCATCCGTTTTTGAGACATCAGCGGAAACTGCAATAGGCAGCGTCGTTGTGTTTGTTCCCTGTGGTGATACTCCTTGAGGAGCAGCTTCTAAATCAATTTCAAGGTTGAGTGCTACAAAAAGATAAATTAGTATGATCTCCTCCTTTTGAAAGATATGATTAATATTACCTGAAGTATCAACATCTGAAAACAGACGATAAGTACAAGGAAGGATTTGACCGACAACATAAGGACCATTTGTAACCGGACTTGTAACATTATAATTTCTTGTTGGTGCAGTCAATTGAGCAGTGGCTACAACTGCAGCATAGGCGAAGGAAGCAAGATAAATAAACTTCATTTATTAGATGATTGTGGATTAACAAGTATATGAATAGATGAAAAGAAAAAGAAAAAGAAGAAATATGTTATAAAGTCAATAGAAATACTTGTTTGAAAAAAAAAAAAAAAGGAGAAAAGGGGGATGCAAAAAGACATAGGAGTCGTCGTTGTCTTGTTCTTGAAAAAAGGGGTGTAAAGTAAATCAGGCCTTGTCGAAAGGTGCAATAGAGCTAAATGTAAAGATCTGCGCTTATGTGTAGACATTTTTTATATGCATTTTATTTGTTGATCCTTGGTTTCAAAATTAAAAAAAAGGCTGCTTTGAATTTGATATAAATATAAATAAAAATGGGACTTCTTTATTATTTATAGTAGAAATAGTTTGAAAGAATACATGGCGTGTGTTTTAGATCAATGCAAAAAGGAAACTGATAAGGCCAATCATAACAAGGGGGGCTTGGATATGAGTGGATGAACTGACAGTGCTGGGGCCAGCATAGGGTCTGGCAGGAGAAGAAGAAGAAGCAGGTGCAGCGGAAGATAAAGATGAGACAGGTGCAGCTGCAGATGATACAGATGGAGCAACAGATGCTTCAGTACATAATATAATTAGACATGCACTGCAGATAATTTTATAATGTACTGCTTACCACTAGAAGCCAAAGAAGAAGCAGCGCTGATGAAGGATGATGCAGAGCTAATACCAGATGAAGCGGCTGAGATACCTGAGGCTAAACTGCTTGGTGAAGAAACAGAGGCACTAGCAGGAGCTGAAATAGAAGCAGCTGAGGTCGGTGTGGCGCTGGCTGCATCAGTCGTAGCTGAGGCACCGGAGACAGCCAAATCAATAGACGTGCTGCCAGCAGGTTCGGCAGTTGCACTGATAGAAGAAGATTCATCTATTGATAATAGCCATGGTTCATTAAATGTCTATATGTTATATATCACTTTTACATACGGTTTTGCGCGAATGCGACATCACGGGTCATGATGGTTAAAAGGACAAGGACTAATGCAAAAGTTTGGGATTTCATTTTCTTTATGTTGATAAAAGTAAAGGAGAAAAGAAAAAAGAAGAAATAAATTGAGTTAACCCTTTTTATATAAGTAAGAAGGAAAAAGGTTGGTATTACTGCTTTTTCTTTTTTCAGGCACCAACAAAAGAAAGACTAACAAGAGATGTATCATCTAATGTATTTGATGCAGATTTCTTTTACTTTAGACTAAAATAAATAACTTCTACTTGCCATCATGCACTCCTTTATTTTATGGCCTGTCCTTTTCTTTTTCAAAGAAACCATTTTAAGAGATTATAGAGAGATCAACTTTCTATTTGAATGACAACTGAAAATCTGGACTTTCTTTCAAGGTCTAGTCTGTCCTATTTAAAGAAAAGTTGCCAATCTCCCCCCTTCTTCTTAGTTTTTTGCCATTCAGATCACCCCCTCTCTCCTTTTTTTTTTATCTGATACAATTCGAATTAAAGTGTATAAAGAAAAGAGAAAAAGAAAAAAAAGGGAGGTAGAAGCCGAGCTAATATTAAAGGAGCATTTAAAGAAGAAACGGTGATCGACGTTCTAAAATAGTAAATAGAGCAGATGTACATCTCCTCTTTCTATATAGCTCCCCTTGAACACAGGAGACATATATATAAATATAGCATATAACTTTATTAAGAATAGAATATATTTTGGATCAAGTTTCCTTGGAGAATGTTTTGATTTTCCATACTTCTTTGTCATTGGATACTTGTTTCTCATTAACAAAAGGATTATGTACATCTCTTGCTTTTTGCTCCTCAGATTGCAGTTTTTTAGCTAGTTCCGCATCTTTTTTAATTTGATCATACTGAGACAAGTACATTTCTAACGTGGCAGGATCAAACCCCATGTCACTTTCTTCCATCTCATCCTCCTCTTCTTCACTAGACTGCTCTTCTTCCTCATTAAATCGACTAGACTGACTCATGGTTGAACAACATTCATCTTCCTTTTCTGTCTTCCAAGATCGCGTCAACAGATCTCGCCACTCGGACATAAGGGTTTGGTCCTGACGCATGGCTTCTTCAGAAGCTGGATCGTCTAGACTTATACTTCCGAACAAGCCGATGATAAGTAAAGTATAATAAGAGGCCAGCCCGGCAAAGAAAATAAGGGGCTCAGTTAATTTGTGAAGTGTCAAGGCAAGATATGCTTCATAACTAGCAACCCCTGCTAGAAGGAACGCAGCCGGTCCACAAACGAGTAAACCTGCCATTCTAGCTTTACAGGAAACAAACAAGATAAGCTTTATGTAATATTAGCTTTATATATGTATATATATCTTACCTATCCATGGGCCAACAGTATCTTTGAGTTTTTGTGTAAGAGGCTGATTGATTTCTCTTGACGTTGTCGTCGCTTGCTTGCCATCGATCCCTGTAGGAGAGCTTACCAAGGCCATTGGACTTTCTTCTGAAGATTTGCTATGGACTGAACCATTGACCACACGCAAGGGAAAAGGAGGTGTGGGCTGATGCATAGATGGTACTAGCCAGGGAACTTCTTCGCTAGATGCTGTCGACATCCTTTTCTTTTTATCTAATAGCTGAATAGTGAACAAGGACTGGAATTCAATCAGAAATTCAATGACGCACTGAGATATCTTGTATTGTATGGGCGTGTTGTAATCAGGGTGCCTCAGGATACCTGGACAGAATACAGCAGCTAGATTAGAAGTGGTCATCTTGGTCTGTGAAGCATTAGCGGCGAATAGACTCAGGGTATCCAATAAGTAAAGTAAGAGATGTCGATGGGGCGAAGGCAAGTCTTGAATTAAGGCTTGAAAAGCATCAATTCTTTCTTCTGTAGTATGATACACATTATTATCTACAAAACAAAGTATGTATGTGAATACATCTTTTCTATAAATAAACTTTCTTTAGCTTCTTTACTCATGACATCACGGAAGGCGAGATAGTATTCGGTAGGAATTACTGGTTCAGGCAATTTGTTCAAGTAACGTGTTAACAAGTTTGCTGCATCATGCACAGTGTAGCCATCCCAATTAAAGTCTAACCCATAATGACTAGCACCTTGATCAAATTGAAATTCTAATGCGTTCACTCGCTTCATATTTCCTGATACACGAAATATGCCTTCAGTCTCCAATCCTGAGTTTGATGTGAGTATATGTAAATAGATAAATATTTTTTTTTTTTACCATTCTTTTTCAAAAAGGATCCGCATTTTGCAACAACAATAGGTATTGATCCTGCTTTAGAATGTTTTACACCATCCTCATCGATATATCCAACTGTTGTCTTGGCATATTCAATAGAGACATTTAATGGGACACCAAAGACACCCTCTGTAAAGAAGAATACATGTCAAACTTTGTCTTGTAATTCTTTGATTCTTTCAAACCTTTCACTTGTGGTTCAATTCTTCGCTGATTGTTTGGAAGAGTCATCCGTTTTAACCATCCTTTGAAGGATCGACGTCTTTGTGGACGATTAGGATTACTATTAGTACGATGCATTGAGATAGCAAATGATTTAATTAAAAAAAAAAAAGACGTAAATCCTTTATATAATAGATCAACCAATGCCCATTACGTCAATTGTCCTGACCTTTGGCAGCACAAAAATAAACTTTTTTTTTTTAAACAACACACAGAGACTTTGCTTTTTATGTTCAATGAGCAACTTTATTTATCAAAAATACGTAATGAATTAGAAAGCAGCCCTAAAGAATAAAGAGTAAATAACCAAGAAATAAAGATAATGTAAAAAAAGAAAAGCTGCTTTTTTGTTGTTTCTTCAGTTAGCAAATCAGAAGTGTATAAGCATTCATCGCAAATCTCCATATTAAAAGCTTCATCTTTTGACAAAGCAGCTTTTCCCATTACATAATATTGTTCTGTATATTTACCTTCTTTATCCTAGAGGCAAGAAAAAAAGAAAGAAAGAGAAAAAGAAATGTGGCTTTATAAGCTAGGAACCAAAAAATTTTAGAGCAATATTCATTAATAAGCCGTCACGAAGAAGATCTCAAGGTCCTTTAATCATACTGAACAAAGCTTCCAGGTAAAAAAGAAATTGTATCATGTCTGATTCTATTGTTGTCTATTAAGGCTAGTGGGTTGTATCATGAGCTTAGTTGGCTACGCTTTTTCAATAAAAGATATAGTAAAATTACCTTTATCACCAAGTCTTTTTCCAAGTAGATGCCTCTGAGAACTATCAACAGAGAGCTCAGAAGTTGCATCAAAATCAAATATGGACTCTTCGTTCTACAACTAACAGATTATATAGAAGCATGTTTGTGAATATGTAATATATATATAACGACAAGTACCCATAATATTTAACCTGTCACTTCAGTAATCATCAGCCGTGGTTCATTTGCTGAGTTTTGACTTATTTGACTAGATTACATCGAGATATTCAGGCATACTGAATAAATAGGAACATACCATTGAAGAGCTCATATTTGTATGCATTTATTTTGAAAAATGCAAACCAAGGCGAGGCGCTCGGAAGGAGTGCTACAACAAGGAATTAAAAAAAAACATAGGAAGACTATTCGAAGGAATAACAAATATACGGAAGCTTCAATAAATAAAATGTAAATGATTCTCTCTTTTTGCTGGAAATATTTTGATAATTATCCCGTTTGTGTATTTGAGTAGTCTTTATTTTAATGTATCTCTAACCACTTTATTTTTACGCTAAATATACGTAAACACGAAGCAATTATTGTAATAACAGGGCATCAAACACCTTCTTGACATCGTCATAAACCTCATCGATCGATTTCTCGGCATTAATCTAACATGTTCCCCTTAGCAACACTTTCAGCTAATTACAGATCCCAATCTTACCTCACGAACTTTGTTTCTCGTTTCGAATGCCTCGATCACAGGATAACTTGTATCTTTGAATGTTTGGAACCTTTTCTTGATTGATTCAATATTATCATCGATACGTCCCGAGCTTTCGCCTCGTTTCAATAAACGTTGCAAGAGAGTCTCCTCGGAACAGCTAAAGTATAACACAAACTTGGATTCTACTACTGTTTCTTCAAACTTTTCTGCTTGATCCATCTTGCGAGGAAACCCATCAATCAAGAACCGCGTTTTATTTTCAGTTTCAATTGCCTCTCTCATTGCATTTTCCAAAAGAGCAATTGTTACTTCCATAGGCACGATTAATCCATCACGTATATAGTTTTGAATGAGTTCACCGTATTTAGATCCCTTTCGCTTTTGTTCCTCACGCAAAAGGTCACCAGCTTATGTAATGTGAAAGATCACATTTAGCTCAAAGTTTTTTCTTTTTTCTTCTTCTTTTTTTCTCTCTATTTATATTAATTACCTGAAAGATGAACAAAATTGTAATCTCTCTTGATACGATCACACTGAGTGCCTTTGCCAGCCCCAGGTCCGCCTATCAGTGAAAAAAAAAAGGGTAAGTTGGCTTGTTTCAAGCGTTCTAAAGCGTATCGTTACCGAGAACAAAGATAACTGTAACTTCTGAAGGATCAAAGGCTGTTTTAGTCATTGCTTTTTTTACTTATCGAAAGAAAAAGAAAAAAGATAGAAAAGCAATTAAAACCTCTTCTCTTTTGGTCACTCTTGGCTACCAACTAGACGGAGATCGAATTATGTAAAGCTACACATGCATATGTGACAATCTGATGAGGGGAACTACAACACACAGTTGCATATGAAAAAAAAAAGAGAGACTTGCTCTCATCAAATAACGCGTCATGAACTGGAGAATAATACGTATTGGGTAGCTTATATTACATAAAGTCCATAGGAATAAAATATAAAAATAAGATAAGAATACAAATAGACATAGGATAAAAATAGATTAATTTTACAACTGGCTGCTAATGATAATAAGGGATACCACCTGGCGCGGGATGTTGTAACAGATAACCGTGACGAGGTGCGCTATTATGTATAACGAGATTAGCTTTAAGCATGATTTTCTCTCTCTCTTTTTTAATTACATTCTATAGTACGGTGTATTGAGTACTACATAGTTTCCATTGTATGGCTCATGATAGGCTTGCTGGATAGGCACCCATTGTCCATTAGGGTATCGAATATAAGGTACAAGTACACGTTGTCCATTGATAGATGTGTAGACATACTTTATTTCGCTACTTAAATGTGAACCCATGCTTTGAATACAGAGTGTTGATCGTCGAGAAAATGATGGACATATTTATACCATTTGTCAAGTGTAATATGATCACTTGTATTAAGCTAACTTTATGACAAGTGATGTCAAATAATAACAGGTATTATTAGATCATGTGATTGATAAAATGATTTAACCACTAAATGACATTCAGGGTCCTGATTCAGTTTTGGAGGAGGGGGATTTGGGCGCCAAAGTTGTGCGCTTTGCTGTGCATGTGATAATTCATACATTGAATGAATTATACAGTTGGTATAGTGCGTTAAAAGGGAATGCTTGTACCTTTCGTGGTTTAATAAAGATTGTCTTGACTATAAGATAGATATTACTTAATTTTTCGTACAAAAAGAAGGATTGACTTTATTAAGCTAACAACTTTATAGATTAACCTTGTGTCACTAAGGGTCACCAACCTTTCACAGAATTTTTGTTCCTTTATAACATCTGCTTATGCAAGAGAATGCAGTAGGAGGGGAGAAGATGACGGTAGGGCAGTTTTCAGACCTGACTCTTCAGGTTCATCTCTCCACAGATGAGGTTTTGTCGATTAATGAAAATAGCCGGCGGGCTATTGAATAGTTTGTCAAGAGTTTCAGGTAGATCCTAACTGAAGTGAAAAAGAGATTTTCCTGTACGGTGCATGCTATCAAAGCCTGTAAATGCTTGATTTTATTATTGTCATTATTCATAAAAAAAAAAGTCTAACAATACCAAATATAACGGTTCTTGATAGATCAAGAGTCAAAGTGTGGTTGCTACAACCATTTACTTTTCGTGTCCAATATTGCAATGATGCTAAAATGAAGTTCAAATAGGGAGCAAATTAAAAATAATTTATTATTTATTACAGTCTATTTCGAAGCCATTGACAAATATCAATAACCACTTGCTCATTGTCTGAATGAATTAAACCTGGTACTTCCTTGTTGATCTTTTCAATAGCTTCATCCAATACACGTTCAGAATAAGCCAAGCCTAACATACGAAATAAATATTTAAGCTGCATAATGACATGGCTTACCTTCGAGTGCAACAGAGATCGCAGCTGAGATCGTAGGTCCATACATTGATCGTGAATCTGTAGTGATGCTTGCACTCATAATCTTTCCGTGCCTTACTAGAAAATGCGCCTTCTGCATACAATCAATATTTAGTCAGCCGAAATGAAATAGACTATGTCTATGTGATCTTACCACATGACCCCACTCAAAATCTGTCTCGACCGAGTTTGTAAATTCTGGAGTTTGGCCATAAATCCAGTCCCATGTTGTCAGCTCGTTTCTCGTTTCGATTACTTTCTTTGGAAGCACGCTGTTCTTATCGAACACGATAGGCTAGTTATTATGTCAGCTGTGCATATCTCTTTTTTTTTATATTCATTAGACTTACTTCAACCGGTTCACCATCATTATACGCCTTCACAAACTCAGATAGCACTGATTCACAAAACTGCTGATGGTCAACTGTATAAGAATAGTCTCTCAAATTAGTAACAGGCGATGGCACAGAAGCTACACCTTTCGACACGATGCCTTTCTAAACAGAAAAAAAGTATTAGCCCTCTTTCGTTGTGCATATTCATTCGCACACACAAACATTAGACATTCTTTTTTTGGATAAACAATTCTTGAGAGTCTCCGTGTCAGCATCAATGAGCATTGTACCATGATGATAAGCTCTTGATGTAGTGATCTTGAATGCACTTCCAGATACCTTCTTATTATCTACCACAATATCATGTCTTTCATTGACACTTGCCGCAATATCCAACTGATTCAAAGATCTTGCAACAAGCTCAGCATTCGCTCTTCTAGAAAACGCTTCACGTGGCATAAATATAGTATAAATTGAGTTGCCCATATCCTAAAGGAACAACACATTCTCGTTTAGAAGAAACCCGTACAATTTGTTTTCTCTTTCTTACGTGATAAACAGCACCACCACCCGATCGTCTTCTGACAAGTGGAATGTGTTGACTTTGCATAAACCGCAGATTACATTCTTGAAACGGGTTCTGATTTCTACCAATGACAACACAAGGTCTATTCCTCCATAAGTAAAGAATGAATCGATCAGCTGGAGTTTCTCTTAGTAGCCATTCCTCTATGGCTAAATTCCAGTAGACATCATTGATGGTTGAAATGTAGCAGTCAACTTTGCTCTGCTGTGCACGCACAGTAGATACGTGCCTGACGCCATGTCTACTTGAGACAGTAAAGCATCGCTGCAAAAATAGCATATAGAAAAAGAAATATAGATTGTGGTGGGAAAATGGGTGGCTTTTATTTTATATTTCTATGTTTCCTGTTTCTATTTGTTTTCTATTTTTCAGCACGTCCTTAAACACACGGAATCGATGGTTTAGACTTGGATGTGAATGAATTTTGTAATTTGTTCCTAGGCAACCAGTTTTGGAGGGTATACTGTAAAACACGCGAGCGACTCTAGAATGCACTAGGGCCATAGAACACCTATTATCATGTTATTTCCCGCTTAAAAAAATATAGTAAAAAATCCTACATGGCACATGGTTCATGAGTAACATAGACATCGTATCCTGTGCAAAGATATGACGCCTTTTCCTGTTCAAGCATTTCTCTTGCCCCTCGCTTTTTAGTCGATCGCTCAGCTTGTGCGACCTGATCGATAGCGTTCATGACAGCATGATGCAGGGGATGCTCTGATCTCGAGTCGCTTTTTTGCGCCAACACACTGTTCGTCGATGGGTTAACGATTCGGCAGGTGATGGTGTCTGTTGCAAGAATCGAATCCATGTGCGCATGAATCGTCTCAATGTCATCCTCGGTAAATTTGGGGTCCAGCCGTGTGTCCTCTCGATAGGACAATGGCCAAAGATCTTTCCATGCCTCGTACTGCTTTCTATTCAATGGAGCATGCTTACACACAGACGCGACTGTGATCTCTGCTTGACCAAACCCATTTTGCTCGAGAAGTTGTATTAGCTCCTCTTTTGATATCTTGTCTCTTAAGCAAAGGATAACTTCTAACTTTATATCTATACTCGTATAGTGGTTTGTTTTTGAAAAGAGTCAGTCACAGAAAGTGAAAGCAAGCTTGTCTCAAAGAGAATAAAAAAAAAACCTGCTGTCTTTTCATGAGTGGGTCGTCTGATTCGTTTACAATGCTCTAAATGCTCTAATGCTGGTAAATGCTTTTGTACAAATCTATTGAAAGCTGATGAGCAAAAAAACAAAAACCAAAAGGAAACAAGACATACTTTAATAGTGGATTTGTTTGCTTACAATCTATCTTGGCAATATACACATCGATCGTCTCTAACTCACGCTCATACTCGTCTGGCAAAACTTCCACAAATGGCCACTGATCTCTAGGAACTGTAGAAACTGAAGCTGCAAAAAAAAAGGAGCAGAGAGAAAGTGAGCAATGGGAATAAACAAGGAAAAGAAGAGAGTCTCAAACTTTTACTGTTGGTAGACATTGTGTGCAAAAGAAAAAGAAAAAGACATTTCCTCGTGGCTTTTAAATATATTTTTATTAAATGATTGGCTCCAGGCCTATTATTAAAAAAATTGCAGGTATATCAACTTTTTTTTATAGTACATTAAATAAACCATACTCTGGTATTTTCTTTTTAGGGATAGGTGATGTGCCTACAGGTGCTGATTTTGACGGTGAAGAATACAAATATCTTGGTTCAGTAGGAGTAGGTGGTGGCTGTGCAAGGCGACGGAGGTTTGTAAACGAGTAAGAAGAGGGAGGAGGAGATCCAGGATAAGAATATTCATCACCAGAAGAGTAATATGAGGCACCACTGCTACCGTGGACGGTGATCGCAGGAGATGGTGGAACGCTGGGGGTCCATTCTTCCATGGGAGTCTGAGGCAGAGGTGGTGGCAGATGTTGTTGATGTTCCTTTTGCTGCTGCAATAAGCGTTTAGTGTTGAGCAAAACTCGAAGAGCTCTGATCTGCAGAGCGTTTTGGAAGGTAAGAGTGGCTGTTTCATAAACTAAGCTAGCAGTAGAGATCGTAAGGAGTTGATGCAGGGCAAATGTTGTCAACTGCCTCAATCGGTCCATATGGTACATATCGGCAAGCACCAGGAGACGAGCAAGGATTTGAGGTTGGTGCTGCTGTGCAGTCATGACGTGATCTGTATAAAGGTATTGCAAGAAGGCAACAGTAACTGCGTGTGTTTCAGGGAAATACAAGATTTTCTTTTCTTGATTTTGATCTTCCTGCAGCAATTGAGCAAAATCGGGCCAGCGTTCTGCTAGAATGGTCGAATTGGCAGCGACCGATTGCTGATCGGAAGTCCAAATGGTAATATCAGATATAGTTGGTTCATCAATCATGGCGAGACCCAGTTCTTGAGCAAGTGGTGAGCAAGTAGCTCTGGGTAGTTCAAAGATGCCAAATGCTTCAAGGTCAACTATACCAATGTGATCAAAGTTGATTCGTCGATAACTATAGTCCTCCTTGAGATCTCTTTGGCTATGACCCAGTACATAGTATTTCTGTCCAGAGAGCAGACCTCGATTCCAGGAGCCCTGTGTCATCATCTTGCCTGTATCGATATGTGTCCAAGAAAGATTGGTAAGATTGAGCGCCCAGATATGATAGCCGCGTTGCGTAGGTGTAAGAAGTGTGCCAGACACAAGAAAGTATTGTCCAACCAATTGGCCGGTAGGGAAGCGGAGACCTGGTGGAAGCAGAGAACCTGTCATTTCATGCGGATGAAGTTCGGCTGTGTGCGGTGATTTAAGTGGCCAGAAGCTGTGGAGATCGCGAGTAAGATCATTAAAGTTGTAGTTGGCATAGATGCATACGGGTGGTTTATCGTCATTACTTCGATCCCAGAAGGGCGTGGACAATTTACCATAATAAGAGGAAATGTTTTCGGAAGAGGGACAAAAGGCCACTGCACGGTAAGCATCATATGAACCCTGGATGGGGCCACCATGAATCCAAGACGAGTCTTTGAGATCAAAAACATTGGTTTCGTATACATGCTGATTATTCGCGTCCTGTCCTCCAAAGATCACAAACTTGTCATCATTCCAGATGGTAGCCAAGTGAGCATAGCGGGCTTGTGGAGTAAAGATACTAGGTGAAGAATGAATGTCGATCCAGGACATGGTCTCGACATCAAACATGGCGATATCGTCCATTGCGTATAGCTTTTCGTCATTAGGTGCCTGTTTGCGTCGATTGGTAGGGGACACATTAGACATGCCTCCAAAGACAACGATGTATCTATTCTTATAAGCAGTAGCTGAGTGGAAGTAGCGCGGTGATGGAGGTAGAGCTGAATCGGGAGGCGCGATATGTCGCATCCAGACAAGAGTGGGCAAATTGAGGATATACAGATGGTTTGTCATTTGTCGTGAACTAGCGACTCGCCCGCCAAAAACATAGAGATCATTACCGATAACAGTAGTAGATGCACCTACAAGAGCAGGTGGAATATCTCCCTTTGTAGATTTGGTTTCTGTTGTTAGATCTGAAATTGACTGTTTTAGCTGTCCATTATTTGTCAAGGCAACCATGTTTAGTTAGAAAGAAAAAAAAAAAAAAAGGGAATGGTTTGGAAACCATGGAAATCACCAAAGAAAAACCCTTGATCGTTACACAGAAATATGGTCAGTAACTTTAAAAGGAAGGTGCAGAACGGATCTATTCAAAAAAGTAACTTCTGTGCCTGAAATAACGTGACACATGCTGTAGCGTTATTGTACTGGTCAGCTTGACTTGAAATATACTCACACGACAAAATAATTGATGAGAATTAAAAAAGAAAACACAAGATGAATATACCAAATAAAAAGTAACGCGGAACAGACTAGAAAAGAAATAATGATTCGTTGATTTCTTTGATGCATAAAGAAACTTCTATTTAGCTTACTTCATTCTTCATTTCCTAATTTAACCAAAACAATTACTTTCCTTGAAACCAATGTTAACTCTAATATTGCAGGATCCGAAGAATGCAAACATAATCCATCTCTACTAAAGGTTCATAGCTTCTCCTTCTTTTCTTTTGTTCTTTATTCATATATTTTTACAATAATTCAGGCGGACTTGTGATCGTCTCTTTTTAGGTTAAAAAACGGCCTTATCTTTAAACAAAGATTTCTGGGAAAATACGGCTTTTTTTAGCGATCCTGCAAAAATGGGTCTAAATGTATTTTTAGTCACCCGAACGCCAATGGGTGGTGTTTGAAAATAAGGCGGTTTTTATTGTATACCAACACTGCAGAGAACCTCGAGTAGAGATAGCCTCCTCCCGATTTTTACTGCTATACTTTTCAATTAACAAACTGATGATATTTCTGTTGAGAGAAAAGTTGAATAGCACCTACCTTCGAGGAAGTGCCTCTCTGTCAACTCTCATCTTCATGGCCAGAGCTTCCTTCCTTAACTATCAAGAAAAGGTACTTTATCACGTTTGTGTATAAAGCTACTTTGATAGTATTCGGTAGACAAAGAAAAAACAATAACTTTATCTATCAACTTCTATTCATGGCTTGTAAGCCCAGTTAATAGCGGTGCTTCCTTTGCTTTTGTTCTGTGTTATTAATTGTACTTGTTCACAAAGCAGATCTCGTAGTAGTGCAAACGAAAACAAGATGCTGATTGCTACGTTGCAAATCTTCAGAACAACGAGGAAGAAAACACGTTCTAATCCTTACCATTGTTTAGACTTTTGGTGCAACAAACGTCATCTTGTAAAAGCTGCAACTGCGTCCTCTACAGTTTGAATAGTTGACGTAGTGTGTAAATATTAATGATAGGTCCACATACCATATACCAGTACACCGAAAACATCAGGGTTGTTGGCTCTATGCTATATTAAACGTTTCAGAATATGCTACATCTCAACTGACAGCTTGAGTAAATCATATCTCCGCTGGTGTTATTCGGTCATTTTACTTTAATGATAAGAGAGTCAAATCGAACCCTATCGATACCTATGTAAAGCTCCATATCTGGTCTGAGGTTAGCTTCCCCTTCCATGGACGTAAAATGACTGGGATAAATGTAATCAATTATACGAGGTTTAAGTCTGATGTTTTAGTTTAAAAATATCCTATACAAATACATGACCTGGTTGTTTTGACTGATTGTCATTCATAGAAATGAACTTTCTTTAATATAGATTCGTAGATATTCTTCAGAAAATACAGTATCAGAGCACTTTTTTGGAATAGTTTCATCCTTACTTCTTTTTTTGTAGTACAAGAATGGATGACAGAATCTTATAGAAAACGTCAGCTGTTGACGTGTTTTTTTTCCTAGCATCGGTTTAAAGCAGTTGGCTGAAACGTTCATCCACATTTTAATACATTGAGGGCTTTTCCTGGCAATGCTCGCGAAATAAGCAGAATTTGGGAGATCCAGCTATGCAAGAAACCCCGGTTGACAAGTGCTAAATTTCTCCTTGGTCATATCTTTGATCATGTGGATTGTATATACTTCCTTAAGGAAGCATGTCTTCTACCGCTGTTAAATAGATAGACCGTGCTGGTGATTTTAAATGCGAAAGAAATGGGTAAGAGTTGAATATCAACTTGTTCGAAACGTATGCATCATCATACATTAGTTCAGTCTCCGAATTCATTTCATCAACGTATAGTACCTGAATCTACTCTCTTCAGAATTTCTCTCTCTTGGTCCAATTGACAACAAAGCCAGCCATAAAGCTCTTAGACAGTTGTGTAAGCCCATGCATAATTAATTGAAGCGTGTTTATTTTAGCTGTTCACTTTTATTGTAATTTCTGGAACACAATGGACAATATTCTCGAGAATGAATATACTTTCCTATATTATTTAATTTATATATAAGGATGTTATTTATGACTGTCCATTTCATCAAGAGTAGTTTCCACAAAGCTCACTTTTTGTAAAGTGAGCTAACTCTCAGTTTTGCGTCAAATCGTGACTTGCTTTTATTTAATTTTCTGCACACTACTCATTCACCTGTTTTTCCATTCACTTGATAACAAGAAAGTAATAAAGGGATGGAACTACCGAATGTAGATCCACCAAGTCATCTGTCAAATAAAAAAACAATAGGAAATGTTCCGAGAGGTACTTTTTTGATAGCTTATGCATTAACTGTTTAATTAACATATACTTTAGACGAAGCAACAAGAGAAAAGATCGTAACCATAATAAATCATCAATTTGATTTGGAGATTTATCTCAAGCAAAAAGAAATTGCAACTATTAAGCAAGAGATAACAAGAGCAGAGAATATTTTATCTGATTTGAAACAAGCAATTAAAAATGGTATCATTATACACACGCTGGAGGAAAGCAATAACTTATACTTTTATTACCAGAATCCATGGCTAGCTCACTACCTGAATCATCACATTATACCCGTCGATCAGCTATGTATCAAAACGGCTTGTTTCCACAGCCGACACCATCAACTCCAACAACACCCAAGAGGAAAGTGTACCGAAATCCCGAAAAGAATCAGCTGTATGGCAGAAGACACGATGGCGTTTACGTGAGGTAATGATAACAGATTATGCCACGTTAAAACTAGGATCCTTACATTTGACTATAGTTTAGCATGTCCTGCGTGCCACCGTGGTGATTTTGCCAATCAGCAAGGATTTTTGAATCACTGCAGAATATCACATAACCTGGAATTCGGACCATATGAACAAATGTTATTGAAATGTGGAACACCTGTGGATGAGTCAGAGGTGCCGTTAGATAGTCCAGCGCGATTAAGGCCAATATTAAGCATTATTCCTGCTGTATCAAAGTAAGTACCAGTGTTGTTTCAGCTAAAGAGCTCTTTTTTAACTTTTTAATATAATAGGCCAACCTCGAAAAAGCTCGAGAGGGTAAAACGTAGTTGTGTTGGATGTCAATATCTAACAGACCCTTTATTTTATAGCCATCAATCAAAGTATTTGAAGAAGATGTCGATTTAGAGTTAGAGACCAGCAAAAAAGCAACAGATGTATTAATGGATAACGCACCTACAGGCACGCCCACAACATACACGCCAACAATGGAAACACCTACAGCAGATACACCTACAGCGAGCACACCTACAGTAGAAACATCTACAGCGGGTACACCTACA
Source organism: Rhizopus microsporus ATCC 52813 (assembly GCF_002708625.1). Lineage (NCBI taxonomy): Eukaryota > Fungi > Mucoromycota > Mucoromycetes > Mucorales > Rhizopodaceae > Rhizopus > Rhizopus microsporus. The sequence continues at coordinate 9,898 of NW_019671916.1, read as the reverse complement.
GTGGAAACAACTACAGCAGATACACCGACAGTGGGAACACCAAGAGAACAGAGTACAGTGACTGATCAGATTGTAACCACGTCAATAGATAAAGAAGAAAATAAAGAAACAGAAACACCATCAACACCTACCTTAATGAATGGTCAACCAAATGTCGAGGAGAATAAGGGCGAGGAATCAAATGCGCCTGCAGTAGAGTCAGTAGCCGCAGCTGTGAGGGCCATCCCCGCCTCTTCTTCGTCTTTGGCTTCAACAGCTGACGTAGGCTCCAGATTTTACATAAAGCGACGTATCATTGTAGGCAATGTCAGTAAATTCATTAGCCCAGAACGACGCGATCCTTTGCTGAAACAGTTTACACATAAATGGATGATATATGTTGTTGAACCACCACAGACAAAGCAGGAAGATTTTATTACTTGTGTTCGATTTCATTTACATCCAAGCTATAAACCTCATAATGTGGTTGACGTGATAGAGCCTCCATTCAAACTCACCCGTCTTGGGTGGGGAGAGTTTCCAATCCGTATTCAGCTCTTTTTTGTAGATAAGCGTAGAAACAAATCAGTAGATATTATACATCATTTAAAATTAGATGATACCCATTCTGGAAAGCAGATGCTCGGAAGCGAAAGAAGCATTGAAATCGAACTAGATAGAAATACAGACTTTACTGATAAAACCACCATTTCGCCTATGAATACACCTACACTGGAACCGCCGGCGGTAATGGCAGTAAAGCAAAAAATGAGTTTACTAGGAGGCATCTTGAAGGAGGCCGTTCAGCAATTACCACTCGTTCGAGCAGGTAAATTAATACTGACTTTTTTGTATTTCTATTACTGACTGGATTCATATAGGCTCGTCGCATGGTAAAGCCCTTCCATACAGCTTTGTTCCAAGTGCAAAGGCCTTTATCAAATTACCAGTTGGTAAACGAAAGGCAATTGAATGGCATCGTGCTCGTCTGCTACGATTGGAGACTCAAAAAAAGGCATTTGAAACAAACGATAATGTGTTAAGAATAGCTGCCGAAGCACTCTCTACAAAAGATGTTTTGATTTGGTGCGTTCAAAACAAGTATACACCTACAAAAACAGATACAGATGAAAATATTGCTGAGACTACAGTACAAGGCTTTTGTAAGTTTTGTGGTAGCCTTCGAGATGGACACGACGAAACAGTGGATGATCAATGTCCACGTCGTCCAAAAGGTTGGAATACAAGAAAGCGTAATGGAGTTATCAATAGTACGACAAGCGTATCACGTTTATTAAATCAGTTAGAACCCGGTTGGGACGAATCAAACGATGCAGGTAAAAGGGTGTGGTTTTCATGCAAAATAAGGTTTCTAACGATTGTTTTTCAGATGAGCTGGATATTGATGTTGATATGGATGAGCAAAAGCCAAAGACATCCGAAGAAGAAATTCAACGTCGGCGTGAGTTGCTTGAAAACTTAAAAGAGTGGAGCTATGGAGAAGGTGTGAATGTTGCAAACGAACGTGCTATGGATTGGATATGGTCTGTTATTGGCCAATTACGACTGAAGAGTGTTATTGCCAATGATATGACTCTAGGAAGAGATGGAAACTTGCAAGGCCCTACATCTGATTTTGATTTACCATCAGCTATGGAACAAAGACTGCTAGTCGGGAACTTGTTAACACAGGTAAAACTACAAAAAAAAAAAAAAAAACTCAAATAGCCTTATTGCATGAATTTAATAATTTCATCTAGGCAACACGCGCATTTCTTAAAAAATTGATAACCAAGACAGTTGACTTGTGTCATGAACAAGAGCAAGGATCAGCAGACAAGTCCACTAAAATGATGGTACCTTATCACATTTATCAAACTGTTCAAAACAATGAAGAATTTGATTTCTTAAGTAATCAATATATGGGTACAGAAGAACCCTAAACACTATACATATACCACCCCTCCCCCCTTGTTTTTTTTTGCATACTTCATTTGTAAATACGTTTTTACTTTTTTCTTTACATATAATAACTATAATAAACTCAAGTAGAAGCGGAAGATTGTCCAAACGAAGAAGGTAATCTTTTCCTTGCAGTTTCAGTCATTGCTGTACTAGATAACGAATGCTGCATGCGTCTTGCTGCTGCTTTTCCAATAGCTTGTAACTGACCTCTTTTGTCCCAAGGTACAAACGAAGGATTGCATTCTTCTATAATATGCTGTTCAGGAGCAGGATATCCTTTCCAAATCTCCTCTTCATCTTCTTCTTCATCCGGTGTCGAGACAGGATAACCAGTCCATTCTTCATCTTCATCATCTTGTTCTTTTGCGCTATCGTCATATGGGTATCCTGTCCATTCTTCGTCATTTTCGTCTTCCTCTGGGCTAATACCTGTTGCTGTTGTCGGCAGAAGGTCTGGCATTGTATGAGAGACAGCTAAATTTTGATCATTTGTATCATCCTTGTCAGAAGCGACGATATCTGATTCCGTTGATATTCCGTTTGTGCTAGATGCAGACTGATCTATGCACTCGAATTCTTCGGAGCTAAGTTTGCTTGTGTTGTTTATGCTCTCTTCTGAATGATATGCATCTTCCTTATCCCCTGACTTTTTATCAAAACTGATTGAACTTGCATCATCTTTGGACGCTATTTCTTCTTCTTCTTTGGCGATGATCTTCTCTTTTACAGGTAAACTTTCCTGTTGCACTTTATCTGAGATTGTCTCTACGTCCTCTGTGTTGTTTTGTGACGCATTATCTGGTATAGTTATTTCCTTTGTTGCAATTATGTGATTATCTTGTTGTGTCCTGGCGTTGCTTTCATCAAGTTTATCAATCTCATTTGTGGATTCAAGCTTATTATTTTCGATGACCAAAGATTCTGTATTCACTATCTCCATAGCATCACTATCATCATCATCAGCAGCAGCAGCAGCAGCAGCAGTAGTAGTAGTAGTAGTAGTAGTAGTAGTGTGGCTATTACTGTCATCAACCTTATTATTACTGCTACTATTGCTAGAGCCTTGTACTTGATTTGTAATGTCCTCTTGAGTCTTAATAAGTTTCATTTCAACATCCTTCAAGGCTTCATCATTTTCTTCTTCTTCTTCTTCCAACCGGAAGAACTTCCAGTACAGATCATGCTCCTCTTCTATTTCAGGCAACCTTTCTCCTGCAGTCAAAGGTATGACATGCACACTTTCACATCGCAGTTGTGCATAGGTTAAATAAGCTCTCGAGACAAGCCAATGATAAACAGCCGGGTTAGTATGGAGCTGTTCGAGATCCATACTTGGTTTTTTGGGATCCTGGGTGAATTTTACTGATGAGGTTGTGGGTCCCAGTATGCTCGGGTCTATTTTTGTAAACTGCTGGCAAAATTCCAATATTTGGACTGTTGATGGGATTGTTTGTATAACCTGAAAGTGAGCATGCATAAATGGTATGGCGACCATGCGGGATCGCATAGGAGGCATATCGAGAAATTTGTGAGTCAATGACCATAATGCCTGGCGGTAGACTTCATATTGATTATCTGGGGATATAAGAGGTAAGAGCTCTTTAAACACCTTTATCATCTTGGGCGGGCACTGGCTCCAGGCGTTTTCAATTCGTTGTATTTCTGGCATCTGTAAGCATTTGAGAATGGCTGTGCAACCAGAAAAGTCACGATAAACAAACAGAAGCATTGTAGCGATTTGTATGAGATGAGCCACGATATTCCCATCATTTCTTGAGGAGCTGCAAATGATTTCATGAGCAAATGCATGAGACAAATATCTGTGAAAATCCAACATAGGTATCACGTTCACTCGTTTATCATAGTTGGCTATCCACGCAGAATCAAGAACGACCAGTCGAAAGAGCTGAGAATTAATATAGGCAATCTCTTGTGCAATCTCTTGTGTACTAAATTGAGTAAGGAAGCTCACTTGAATCGTTTGGGTGTGTTTGGTGATTTGATCTAATTTTTCTCTGGTTGAAGATAGATGTTTCTGAAGCCTAGTGTCATCAGGATGTTCAGATAAATTTTGAGTGATTGCTGCAAGATATTTGGCAGAGTCAATCGATGTTTGAACAAGTGGAGATAAGGGAATCAAGGGCAATCTGCTTAAAGTAGCTGACATAATTAATGAACAAAGAAAACGGGAAAAGAGAGAAAGAAAAAGAAATGTTTGACAAGGACAAAATGTGATGTTTGTTTTTTAAAAAAGAAAGTAAACAAATAAACACATTAGTCTAATAACTGTCAAAAAAATAAACTTGAAAAAACAAGTACTATTTGTTATAATCGGAATTGTTTCTCTCTCTGTTTAAGCTGCTTTAAGAAACCCATAAGCCAAAGTTTATACATGTTGAACGTGAAAGATGCTTTTTTGACAGACCAAAAAAAAAAAAAAAGACACCCAAAACAAAATTTGAACATCAGCCTCTTCCCTGTTTTTGACTTCATTTTATCTTCAAAGGGTCTTTCCTTATGCGCACCTTACGGCTTGGAGTTGCTTCCAAAAGGACAAACCTTCTTTTTGGCTCTAAACTATATCAGCGTCACTCTCATACAAAAGCATATGTTACCACACCTATTTACTATGTGAATGCAGGTAAGGTGATCTACCATGCATAAAGTTATTAGATCATTAACATGGGTTGTTTTATTTGCAAAGTTCCTCATATTGGTCACCTTTATTCAACAGTATTGGCTGATACACTTCGTAGATATTATATATTGCATGGAAAAGAGGCCATCCTATCAACTGGAACTGATGAACACGGTCTGAAGGTAGTTTCAAAAGTACCACAGTTCCCTTGACTCACTCTTTCTTTAGATCCAACAAGCTGCAGAAAAGAATGGTATGGAACCATTGGATTTTTGTAATAAAGTATCTGACAGCTTCAAGGTACGTTTAGAATTAAAAAAGAGGCATCACAAACTGATCTTTATTATATGTATAGAAACTGTGTGAAGCAGCCAACATTCAATATACGAGTTTCCAACGAACAACAAGTAAAGATCATGCGACTGCTGTCAATGAACTATGGGTATATATATATATATATTAATTAAGATCTCGAAAAAAGGAAACCTGTCTTATACTTTAATAGAACACACTTTTAAAGAACGGTTACATTTACAAGGGAAAGCATGAAGGGTGGTACGCGGTATCTGATGAAGCATTCTACGCATCTGCTCAGGTTGAAGAAGTGACAGACGAAAAGACAGGTGAAAAAATCATGGTATCTAAAGAATCAGGGCAGCGTGTGGAGTGGACGTCTGAAGAAAACTACAAGTTCAAACTTTCTGCATTCGAAAAGGATTTGCTCAAATGGATCGATGACAATCCGAAGGCCATTGTGCCTCAGAACAGAAAAAACGAAGTTCTTTCTTGGATACGGGCTGGGCTCGCTGATTTATCTGTATCTCGCTTACGAGCACGGTTGAACTGGGGAATACAGGTGCCAAATGATCCAGAGCATACAATCTATGTTTGGTTAGATGCTTTAACAAACTACCTTACTGCAACTGGATACCCTTGGAAAAAGGATGCACCCTTAAAGGACGCCTTTCCTCCTGACGTACAGATTGTTGGAAAGGACATTGTAAGGTAGAGTACATAATAATAATAAACTAGCTTAGATATTCACTACGACTTTAGGTTTCATGCCATCTTTTGGCCTGCCTTCCTGATGGCAGCTGGTTTACCCATACCCAAACAGATCCTTGTACATGGCCATTGGACGATGAATAAACAAAAAATGTCAAAGAGCAGAGGAAACGTTGCAGATCCCTTTGAGGTCATTGACCGTTACGGCGTTGACCCTGTTCGCTTCTATCTTGTCCATAATGGTGGCATGGCAGACGATGCAGGTATAGAGAAATAGCGTTCTATAAAAATCTACTCATGCTTTGTGCAGACTATTCTGAGACAATGATTGCACAACTTTATTCAAAGGAACTCGCCGGTCAATTTGGTAACTTATTAAGCCGAGCGACAGGTAAAGCCTTACTTCCCAGTCGAATAGTACCTACAAGAAAGGACATTGACATTGGAGATGAAACACTGCATCATATGTTATTGGAAGTGGCAGGTATATATGAGCTTTTTTTTATGATTTAATTACTGATAATCATTCAATAATATAGATAAATACCACGAAGCCTTTGAAGAACGACAATTTGGAAGAGCACTGTCTTTAATCGTCGATCTTCTATCGCAGGTAAATCACAATCAGAAAAAGATTAAAATGCCATTATTAACTTTGTTAAAGGCAAACAAATACTTTACTCGCGCTGAGCCTTGGAACCTGGCAAAGAAACCTGAAGAAAAGGATAAACTTGATACAGTTCTATGGTATTCCTTAGAGACATGTCGTATTGCAGGAATTCTTCTACAGCCTGTTATGCCTACAAAGATGAATGAGCTACTAACTGGCTTAGGGGTTTCTCAAGAGGAACGATACTTTAAAGACGCAAAGAAACTAGTGAATAAGGAGAGACCATTGGGTGAAATGGGTGGCGTTCTGTTCCCTCGCATCAAGACGAGCATAAAGGAAAATTGAAATATTTTAGAATAAATCATGGATTTACTTTATATAAATCACTTTGTACGTGATAAAGTCAATATTTGTGTTTAATCTCTTTATTATCTACTTTTGAGAGATATAATTTATTAAACTGAAAGCATTTTGTGGTTTCCCTAGAAAAAGGCTAACTGCTGGATCTTTTTTGATATATCATTATATAACAAGTGTGATGATACAGAGTACTCTTTCCCAATGCATTGGTATATATCTTTTAAATAATTGACAAGATAATCCTTCTCACGGTAAATACAGTATAATAATCTAAATCATGAAATGAACAATAAGATCAGTTGTTAGAAACGAATAAAAACCATTAGTCCAGCAATTATAATCCACGTTTAGAATAGTAAGGCTTACCAGCTACAAGGCGCCGAAATCGGCACCTTTTTTTTTGTCACAGTGACCAATCATTTTCTTTTTTATGCAATCAAAAGTGCGGCCACTCGGCGCTGCTCACACTGAATAGTACGGGTGCGCTCGTTCGGCTCAAATTGCATATCAAGCTTTCTTGGCGATACCGCAGCGAGAAATCAGATCAAGAAAAAGGTATAAAAGAGGAAGGAAATACTTTCATTGTTCTTAACCTCATACACATCTTTTTTCTTAATTTAAAAATGGCCTTAAACATCTTTGTCTCTTTTGCTGACAAGCAAGTTCACCGTGTTCAATTGGTACCTGAAAAGCTCACTTGGGATAATCTCGTAACTATCCTTCAATTATCTATCCCTCAGGCGCCACCTAACACAAACTCTTTAGTTCTTTATTACCGTCATCCTGTAACGAATGCAACTGCTACTGTTTCAAATCAAACAGAGCTTAGTCACTTGATGGACGAGGTAAAGACGCCCTACGACGGGCTTCGTTTCAGTAGTGTGCCCGAGGCCGCTGAACCTCTTTTGGTGTCCTGTGGATTTGAAAAGCTGGCATCACTTGTCAAGCAACATCAACCTCTTGACCACTTTGCTTCCAGATGGGTAGGTGTTTTGGCTACTTATATGGCAATGTCTCCTGAAGAAAACTTTGATCGCGAATTGAAAAAGCTTGCAAAAATGGTTACTGGTGGAAAAAAATGTAAAGGAATGCGTGTTCATCGTCTTGGCCGTCGCCATCGTCACTCTCATCGTCATCACCGCCGTCATGGCCAAAGAAGTGAAGTAGAAGAAGAAGAAGAAGCACCAATTGCTGAAAAAGAAGACAACTTACCTTTCGAAGGCTCCTCTAGCTCATCCAGTTCCTCAGACGATAGTAGCGAGGACGAATTTGCTCAAGACAAAGGACACTCCCACCGTCATCATCCTCATCATCATTTCAAGGGTGATCGCTTTGGACATCATGGAAGTCCTTTCTTTGATCCTGCAGGCCACTTTGGACATCGTAGAGGCCCTTTCTCTGGCCCTGATGCTTGCTTTGGACGCCATCAAGGCCCTTTCCCCGGTCCCCATTCCCGTTTTGGACCTTTTGAAGATCCACAAAGTTTTGCTCATGGTTTTGATCCTAAGAAGAGAATGAAGCTTATGAAGAAGTTTATGAAGCATTATCATCACCATGGTCACCATCATGGTCCTCAAGGACATGGTCCACAATTTTTCTTTGCTTAAACATATTTTAATGAAATAAAGTGCTTATATTTTTATTTTTTTATTAATCCGTGTACTATTTAACTTTGGTCCATATATTTTATGATCTGTTGTTGCTACGTTTTAAACTAACAGCAAGTAACGTGATGACATCTGTCCTTTTTTAAGATTATTTATCTATGACTACTAGGTCAACAGTCAAAGAAGTAAGCCGTCATTTTACACAAATGTCCCCTCAGTATACGGTCTGAGGGACAATTCATCTTCAATTATCATTTTTTTATGCGTAAATAAATTAGCGAAAAAGCAGTACGTGTCTTTTTTTTTTTCTTTCTCTTTTTTCTTTTTAAAAAAAATACGCATACGCAAAAGTTAAAATGGCAAATGAACAAGATATATTAAGCTTTTGCGATATCACAGGTGCTTCTGTTGAAGTAGCTAATCAATTCTTGGAGGTATAAAAGTGTAGATTATTCTCTAGTTTGGGTTTGCTTATTCAATAAATAAAAAAGATAGCTGATGGTAATGTTCAAACAGCAGTTACCCTTTTCTTAGAAAATGGTGGTGCACCTGTCAACACGAGTGCCCATGATACTGCGACATCAAGTAGAGAACCAGAACATGTTGAAATAAATGAAGATCAAGTCTTGGCTGACGAAGAATTAGCAAGACGATTACAAGAATCTCAGGAAGTTAGAGCACCCATTGCACCTAAGCGTGACATTCTTGCGGGAGACGCTGGTTTATTTGATCCCAGTATTGCTTGGTCAAGTAGCAGCAGAGAAAGAAGTAGGTGAATCCAGATTATTATTATTATGCAAGATACTAAACCACATCCATTCTCGTAGATGGTATAAGTCGTCCATCGATATTTAATCAAGGCGATTCAACAACAGGATCTATTGTGAACGTGTTTGATATAACAGAGGATGATGGTAAGAGAGAGAGAGAACATGACTGCTTTTAGAGAATGGTCATCATTAATGAATGCATTAGATCACAGCCCTAGGAGTGTTTCACCTTCTGAAACACCTAACAGTTCAAGCCATTCTAAAGCTAGAAGATTAGCCGATTTATTCAGACCACCATTTGATATCATGTTTCGTGGCTCTTTTGAGCAAGTAAGTGTGTATGGTTGTGCTTTATGATGATATTCATGGTGAATATATAGGCTCGAGAGACAGCCAAAGAAAACGACAAGTGGATAATGGTTAATATACAAAACCCAAGCGAATTTTCATGTCAAGTGCTCAACCGTGATTTATGGAGTGATGGATTTGTCAAAGATATAATTAGGCAATGGTTTATTTTTCTTCAAGTAAAGAAGAGAATATATTCTGTATTCTAGGATAGAGTGACTAAAACAATGATTTTAGTTTGGACATGAAAGTCCGGATGGTAGAAGATATTGCACATATTATTCACTAAGAAGATATCCTCACATTGCAATCATCGACTCGCGTACTGGCGAAAGAGTAAAAGTTTGGGAAAAGTCATTGAGTCCGACAGACTTTGTGATGGAAGGTAAATGAACAAAAGACTGCAAATGACGAGTTGACTCAGTTTGATCATGTACAGTTACCGAATTTCTTGAGGGTTGTGCAGCAGCCGAGGAAAAGGCAACAATGAAACGACCCAAATTAGCCAAAGAAACAAAGGTGATATAAATAGAGATTAACAACAATCCAGAGTTTGACTGATATGAGTGAAGAAGAACAATTGAATGCAGCTATTGCAGCATCATTAAATAATACG